>NC_068444.1:12982448-13049948 GCF_023373465.1 Oncorhynchus keta | reverse complement strand
GTCTGTCCGTCTGTATGTTTTGTGGTTTGTGTTTATTCCATTGGGGACTGACTAGGGCTGTCTGTCTGTCTGAGTATCTCTATGTCTGTCTGGCTGGCTGAAGATATAGACGATTGAACATAGACAAGATAGAAGACATAGAAGATAGAAAAATATAGAAGACAGAATATAGAAGAGATTGAATTTATAAAAGATAGAAGTACACAAGAGATAGAAGGCAGAATAGACCGAATATAGAAGATACAAGAGATAGAAGACAGAAGAGATAGAAGAGACAGAAGACAGAAGAGATAGAAGAGACAGAAGAGATAGAAGACAGAAGAGATAGAAGACAGAAGAGATAGAAGAGACAGAAGATATAATTACAGAATAGATATAATATAGAAGACAGAAGAGACAGAAGAAATACGATACAGGAGATATAATATAGAAGACAAGCGATAGAAGACAGAAAAGATAGAAGACAGAAGAGATAGAAGACAGAAGAGATAGAAGACAGAATAGATAGAAGACAGAAGAGATAGAAGACAGAAGAGACAGAATAAATAAGATACAGGAGATATAATATAAAATACAGGAGACAGAATAAATAGAAGACAGAGGAGATAGAAGACAGAAGAGATAGAAGATACAAGAGATAGAATATAGAAGAGATCTAGAAGAGATATAAGATAGAAGAGATGTAATACAGAAGAGATATATGATAGAACAGAGAATATTGAAGATTCAAGAGATAGAAAATGTAAGACAGAAGAGATATAGAAGATAGAAGACAGAAGAGATAGACGAGATAGAAGATAGAAGACAGAAGAGATAGACGAGATAGAAGATAGAAGATAGAAGACAGAAGAGATAGACGAGATAGAAGATAGAAGACAGAAGAGATAGAAGATAGAAGATAGAAGACAGAAGAGATAGAAGATAGAAGACAGAAGAGATAGAAGAGATAGAAGATAGAAGACAGAAGAGATAGAAGATAGAAGACAGAAGAGATAGAATAGAATCATGTGGATAAACAAGGGGAAAATAAAACAAAGAGGAGGGGCAAAAGGGGAGAACAGAAGGAGAAAGAACAAGTGGGGGGAGAGGTGGGAAGAAAGAAAGAAAGTGGAGAGTGGAGTAAGGAGAGAGTGGCATTTCAGAACAACACAGAGAAACGAGTGTAGTAAGGAGAGAGTGGCCTTTCAGATCAACACAGAGAAACGAGTGTAGTAAGGAGAGAGTGGCCTTTCAGATCAACACAGAGAAACAAGTGTAGTAAGGAGAGGTGGGAAGATCAACACAGAGAAACGAGTGTAGTAAGGAGAGAGTGGCCTTTCAGATCAACACAGAGAAACGAGTGTAGTAAGGAGAGAGTGGCCTTTCAGATCAACACAGAGAAATGAGTGTAGTAGGGAGAGAGTGGCCTTTCAGATCAACACAGAGAAACGAGTGTAGTAAGGAGAGAGTGGCCTTTCAGAACAACAAAGAGAAACGAGTGTAGTAAGGAGAGAGTGGCCTTTCAGAACAACAAAGAGAAACGAGTGTAGTAAGGAGAGAGTGGCCTTTCAGATCAACACAGAGAAACGAGTGTAGTAAGGAGAGAGTGGCCTTTCAGATCAACACAGAGAAACGAGTGTAGTAAGGAGAGAGTGGCCTTTCAGAACAACAAAGAGAAAGAGTCATAATAGCAGCAAGCCTTCCTCTAAAAGCATGAGTGTCGTTAAATCAATAATTCATTTACTTTAACGAGATAAGTAGTGGGGAAACTAATTGCACCGCCGCCCCATTTAGCTCAGCCATGCAGTTACAGCCTGCTGCCGAGCTTAATGCAAAATACCTCACTGCTATTGCACAGCAGCTGCAGGACACCAAGTGAATGGCAGGCAGTAGTAGATAGGGAAGCTGTGATGAGCATTATGACTGTCTGACGCGGATCTATCCTTCCACTGAGAATGAGAGGGAGGGAGGGACGGCGGGAGGGGGAGGGAGGGGTACGGCAGGAAGGGGAGGGACGGAGGGATGGCGGGAGGGAGGGACGGCGGGAGGGAGGGATGGCGGGAGGGAGGGACGGCGGGAGGGAGGGATGGAGGGAGGGAGGGAGGGACGGCGGGAGGGAGGGGACGGCGGGGAGGGGGAGGCGGGAGGGAGGGACGGACGGCGGGAGGGAGGGAGGGAGGGGCGGGAGGGAGGGACGGCAGGAGGGAGGGACGGGAGAGGGAGGGAGGGACGGCGGGGAGGGAGGGACGGCAGGAGGAGGGAGGGAGGGATGGCGGGAGGAGGGACGGCAGGAGGGAGGGATGGCAGGAGGGAGGGAGGGAGGGAGGGCGGCAGGAGGGAGGGGGAGGGGTGGAGGTGAGGGGGAGGGAGGGATGGCGGGAGGGAGGGACGGGAGGGAAGGGATGGGGGGGGGGATGGCAGGAGGGAGGGATGGCGGGAGTGAGGGACGGCAGGAGGGCAGGAGGGAGGATGGCGGGAGGGAGGGACGAGGGAGGGATGGCGGATAGCGCGAGGGGGAGGGAGGGACAGCAGGAGGGAGGAGGGATGGCGCGAGGGAGGACGTGAGGGATGGATGGAGGAGGGAGCAGGAGGGAGGAGGGACGGCAGGAGGGAGGGAGGGAGGGATCATGAGTATTATGACTGTCTGACACAGCTGAGAATGAGAGGGAGGGAGGGAGGGAGGGGGATGGAGGGAGGGGAGGGAGGGATGGAGGGAGGAGGGAGAGATGGCGTGAGGGATGGCGGGAGGGAGGGAGGGACAGCAGGAGGGAGGGAGGGACGGCGCGAGGGAGGGAGGAATGACGGGAGGGAGGGGGAGAGAAAAACAGAATCATGAGTATTATGACTGTCTGACACAGATCTATCATTCCACTGAGAATGAGAGGGAGGGAGGGAGGGAGGGAGGGAGGGAGGGAGGGAGGGAGGGAGGGAGGGGGAGGGAGGGGGAGGGAGGGAGGGAGGGAGGGAGGGAGGGAGGGAGGGAGGGAGGGAGAAAGAAAGAGAGGTGAAAGGAAAAAGGGAAAATAGCATCATGACTATTATGCCTGTCTGACGAAGGCTTATTGGCAACAAATTCAAATCTGGACCTTGAAGCCATGTTCCCATTGCTTTTTTAAAAAATGATTCCCCTTCTATCAGGAACTGATTTAGACCTGAGACAGCAGGTGGGTTCAATTAATTATCAGGTAGAACAGAAAACCAGCAGTACTCCAAACCTCGTAAAGTAAGATTTGAATATTACGGCCTTAGGGTGTGTTAGTAATTTAGTACCTTATTAAACTCTAATCTAAAGGTTGTTTTCCATATGAGTTGCGTAGAGAATGTTAACAACAATAGCAAATAGAAATAAACTACCTCACATTATAGAATATCCCTATAGTTTTCTGATTTTACCTCACATTATAGTGTATCCCTATAGATTTCTGATTGAGTAAAAGTTTCAGCCTAAAGAACCAGGTTTACATCCAACCTTTTTATGCCAGTAAAGCACATGTCAGATAAATAATAAATGTCATGACAGGCCTCATGGAACCAGAACATGTGCTGGGAAACTTTCCAAATGTAGACCAATGAAAAATACGCAGGACAAGGTTGGATCTTTTTGTGTTGTAAAATGTATGATGTACGAAAATCGGTGGAAATGTTTTTATGTGAAAACATTTGATATAATAACAGTCGTATCACGCAATGATGACATGTTGTGTGGTTTTCCCACGAGGACTCGTCGGGAAGATGAGCTTCACAGGGAGGTGAAAGTACGAGGTGATGAGCTTCACAGGGAGGTGAAAGTACGAGGTGATGAGCTTCACAGGGAGGTGAAAGTACGAGGTGATGAGCTTCACAGGGAGGTGAAAGTACGAGGTGATGAGCTTCACAGGGAAGTGAAAGTATGAGGTGATGAGCTTCACAGGGAGGTGAAAGTACGAGGTGATGAGCTTTACAGAGATGTGAAAGTACGAGGTGATGAGCTTCACAGGGAGGTGAAAGTACGAGGTGATGAGCTTCACAGGGAGGTGAAAGTACGAGGTGATGAGCTTTACAGAGATGTGAAAGTACGAGGTGATGAGCTTCACAGGGAGGTGAAAGTACGAGGTGATGAGCTTCACAGGGAGGTGAAAGTACGAGGTGATGAGCTTCACAGGGAGGTGAAAGTACGAGGTGATGAGCTTCACAGGGAGGTGAAAGTATGAGGTGATGAGCTTCACAGGGAGGTGAAAGTACGAGGTGATGAGCTTCACAGGGAGGTGAAAGTACGAGGTGATGAGCTTCACAGGGAGGTGAAAGTGATGAGCTTCACAGGGAGGTGAAAGTACGAGGTGATGAGCTTCACAGGGAGGTGAAAGTACGAGGTGATGAGCTTGATGCTCCTTGCCAATACATATCCAGGATCTTCGTCTGGTGACTTGATGATCGATGCTTGGCTGCCGCTTGACAAATTAAAATAATCTAGCTATTTTGTCCATAATAAACTCATTCAGGCTGTACCTGAACTGTATCTGCCAGCTGTTGGCTAGAGCGAACGTACCAAGAACGGAGTGATCACACTCGCTATGTAATGCCATTTTTATTGTAAGAAAAACAATGGTGGAGTTGAAACTGTGATGGAAACCCATTTAACTTGTGTTTTTTATTGGGTGTGTATTTTATGTGCACTACAATATCACACATTTTATCCCCAACAAGTCAATTTGATGGAAACATCTCTGGTGGGAAAATGCACATATTGTTTTTGCTTGAGGATTTAGATTTTTCCGTAGGAAAATCTGTGGCCAATTGGATGGAAACCTGGCTACAGAGCAGAACTTTGTCAGGACAAAACTCCACTGTGTGATATTATCTCCCTGTGTGATGGTGTCTCCCTGTGTGATGTTATCTCCCTGTGTGATGTTATCTCCCTGTGTGATGTTATCTCTCTGTGTGATGTTATCTCCCTGTGTGATGTTATCTCTTTGTGTGATGTTATCTCTCTGTGTGATGTTATCTCCCTGTGTGATGTTATCTCCCTGTGTGATGTTATCTCTTTGTGTGATGTTATCTCTCTGTGTGATGTTATCTCCCTGTGTGATGTTATCTCTTTGTGTGATGTTATCTCTCTGTGTGATGTTGTCTCCCTGTGTGATGTTATCTCTCTGTGTGATGTTGTCTCCCTGTGTGATGTTGTCTCCCTCTGTGATGTTGTCTCCCTCTGTGATGTTGTCTCCATGTGTGATGTTATCTCCATGTGTGATGTTATCTCCCAGTGTGATGTTGTCTCCCTGTGTGATGTTATCTCCCTGTGTGATGTTATCTCCCTGTGTGATGTTATCTCCCTGTGTGATGTTATCTCTGTGTGATGTTATCTCCTGTGTGATGTTATCTCTTTGTGTGATGTTATCTCTCTGTGTGATGTTATCTCCCTGTGTGATGTTATCTCCCTGTGTGATGTTATCTCTTTGTGTGATGTTATCTCTCTGTGTGATGTTGTCTCCCTGTGTGATGTTATCTCTCTGTGTGATGTTGTCTCCCTGTGTGATGTTATCTCTCTGTGTGATGTTGTCTCCCTGTGTGATGTTGTCTCCCTCTGTGATGTTGTCTCCCTCTGTGATGTTGTCTCCATGTGTGATGTTATCTCCATGTGTGATGTTATCTCCCAGTGTGATGTTGTCTCCCTGTGTGATGTTATCTCCCTGTGTGATGTTATCTCCCTGTGTGATGTTATCTCCCTGTGTGATGTTATCTCTCTGTGTGATGTTATCTCCCTGTGTGATGTTATCTCTCTGTGTGATGTTATCTCCCTGTGTGATGTTATCTCCCTGTGTGATGTTATCTCCCTGTGTGATGTTATCTCTTTGTGTGATGTTATCTCTCTGTGTGATGTTATCTCTCTGTGTGATGTTATCTCCCTGTGTGATGTTATCTCTTTGTGTGATGTTATCTCTCTGTGTGATGTTGTCTCCCTGTGTGATGTTGTCTCCCTCTGTGATGTTGTCTCCATGTGTGATGTTATCTCCATGTGTGATGTTGTCTCCCAGTGTGATGTTGTCTCCTGTGTGATGTTATCTCCTGTGTGATGTTATCTCCCTGTGTGATGTTATCTCCCTGTGTGATGTTATCTCCCTGTGTGATGTTATCTCTGTGTGATGTTGTCTCCTGTGTGATGTTGTCTCCTGTGTGATGTTATCTCTCTGTGTGATGTTGTCTCCCTGTGTGATGTTGTCTCCTGTGTGATGTTGTCTCCCTCTGTGATGTTGTCTCCATGTGTGATGTTATCTCCTGTGTGATGTTGTCTCCCTGTGTGATGTTATCTCCTGTGTGATGTTGTCTCCCTGTGTGCTGTTATCTCCTGTGTGATGTTGTCTCCTGTGTGATGTTGTCCTGTGTGATGTTATCTCTCTGTGTGATGTTGTCTCCTGTGTGATGTTGTCTCCCTGTGTGATGTTGTCTCCTCTGTGATGTTATCTCCATGTGTGATGTTATCTCCCTGTGTGATGTTGTCTCCCTGTGTGATGTTATCTCCCTGTGTGATGTTATCTCACTGTGTGATGTTATCTCCCTGTGTGATGTTATCTCTCTGTGTGATGTTATCTCCCTGTGTGATGTTATCTCCCTGTGTGATGTTGTCTCCCTGTGAGATGTTATCTCCCTGACTGTCTGGTGATGTTGTGATGCATCATAGATGCCTGTGATATTTTTTTTTACATTGATGTAGAGTTGTTCTTGTCTATTAATGTTCTGTATTATGTTTCATGTTTTGTGTGGATCCCAGGGAGAGTAGCTACTGCTTTCGCAACAGCTAATGGGGATCCTAATAAAATAAATTAATAAATAAATCAAATGGAGCCATTGACACCAGGATGATCTATGAACCCTTTCATCTCTACAGAGACCAATCAACTCACACATCTCAGCTCGATATCGAGAAATCAAAGGGTCATTTTGAAACCCAGCAGACACTTTTACACATACTTTTACGTTCTTCTATCAAAGAGAATTAGAGCAATGTTTGTGCAATTAGACAGTGTAGGCGATACAGTGCTGTGTTTGTTGAAAACAACTTCATGTTGAAGATGGGGCTTGTTCTGTGCTGAATGAAGAAGTTATGGAAAGTCACAGCTACAGTGTATTTAAATAGATGATTTATCTGAACAATATCTAGTCTAAGAGATGGAGAATCCAAGGAAACAGCTGAAAGCATCACAGACCCCTGTTCAACCTGTTAAAACCAGTTAGGGAACACCCCGGGTCAGGGCAGATGACAGCATCACAGACCCCAGTTCAACCTGTTAAAACCAGTTAGGGAACACCCCGGGTCAGGGCAGATGACAGCATCACAGACCCCTGTTCAACCTGTTAAAACCAGTTAGGGAACACCCCGGGTCAGGGCAGATGACAGCATCACAGACCCCTGTTCAACCTGTTAAAACCAGTTAGGGAACACCCCGGGTCAGGGCAGATGACAGCATCACAGACCCCAGTTCAACCTGTTAAAACCAGTTAGGGAACACCCCGGGTCAGGGCAGATGACAGCATCACAGACCCCTGTTCAACCTGTTAAAACCAGTTAGGGAACACCCCGGGTCAGGGCAGATGACAGCATCACAGACCCCTGTTCAACCTGTTAAAACCAGTTAGGGAACACCCCGGGTCAGGGCAGATGACAGCATCACAGACCCCTGTTCAACCTGTTAAAACCAGTCAGGGAACACCCCGGGTCAGGGCAGATGACAGCATCACAGACCACTGTATCTCTTTACCCCTGCTCAACCTACAAACCCACCAAGAAACATCCTCCATCGAACTGAGAGAGGGAGAGAGAGAGAGAGAGAGAGAGAGAGAGAGAGAGAGAGAGAGAGAGAGAGAGAGAGAGAGAGAGAGAGAGAGAGAGAGAGAGAGAGAGAGAGAGAGAGAGAGGGGGAGAGAGAGGGGGGAAGAGGGTAGAGGGAAAAGAGAGAGGAGAGAGAGAGAGAGAGAGAGAGAGAGAGAGAGAGAGAGAGAGAGAGAGAGAGAGAGAGAGAGAGAGAGAGAGAGAGAGAGAGAGAGAGAGAGAGAGAGAGAGAGAGGAGAGAGAGAGAGAGAGAGAGAGAGAGAGAGAGAGAGAGAGAGAGAGAGAGAGAGAGGGAGGGGGAAAGAGGGGTAGAGGGAAAGAGAGAGGGAGAGAGCGAGAGAGAGAGAGGGGAGAGAGAGAGAGAGAGAGAGAGAGAGAGGGAGGGGGAAGAGGGGTAGAGGGAAAGAGAGAGGGAGAGAGCGAGAGAGAGAGAGAGAGGGGAGAGAGAGAGAGAGAGAGGGGGGAGAGGGGTAGAGGGAAAGAGAGGGAGAGAGGGAGAGAGCGAGAGAGAGAGAGGGGAACGAGTGATACATGACATCTTGCCCGAACAAGAGATACTGAGTGAGGGATGAGAGGGATGGATTGATAAAAGAGGGTGTTGTCTGTCGCGGAGTGAGTGATGAGAGTGGAGGAGAGGAGAGAGGGAGGGTATGTCTGATTGTATGTGCAGGATATCAGTTCCATTGTTTGCGTGTGTTTTATGTGTTCATTTGTACAGCGTGTGTGTGTGTGTGATGTGTGTCAGCCTACTCTTACCTCTGGTTCAAATCAAATTATATTTGTCACATGTTTGGATTACAACAGGACCTTACTGTGAAATTCTTAGTTACATACCCTTAACCAACAATAGAGTTCAAGAAATAGATTTAAGAAAATATTTATGAAATAAACTAAAGTAATAAATAAAATACCACTGAACAATCTAATGTTCATGACCCTTCTCACCTCCTTCTCTCCTATCCCTATCACCCCTCTCCCAGCCCTATCACCCCTCGCCCACCTCTATCCCATATCTCCCCTCTCTCACCCTTCCTCCACCCCTATCACCCGTCTCCTATCCCTATCACCCCTCTCCCACCTCTATCCCCCTATCTCCCCTCTCTCACCCTTCTTCCACCCCTATCACCCGTCTCCTATCCCTATCACCCCTCTCCCACCTCTATCCCCCTTTCTCCCCTCTCTCACCCTTCTTCCACCCCTATCACCCGTCTCCTATCCCTATCACCCCTCTCCCACCTCTATCCCCCTTTCTCCCCTCTCTCACCCTTCTTACACCCCTATCACCTGTCTCCTATCCCTATCACCCCTTTCCTATCCCTATCACCCCTCTCCCACCTCTATCCCCCTATCTCCCCTCTCTCACCCTTCTTCCACCCCTATCACCCCTCTCCCAGCACTATCACCCCTCTCCCACCTCTATCCCCCTATCTCCCCTCTCTCACCCTTCTGCCACCCCTATCACCCGTCTCCTATCCCTATCACCCCTCTCCCACCTCTATCCCCATCTCTCACCCTTCTTCAACCCCTATCACCTGTCTCCTATTCCTATCACCCCTCTCCCACCTCTATCCCCCTATCTCCCCTCTCTCACCCTTCTTCCACCCCTATCACCCGTCTCCCAGCCCTATCTCCCCTCTCTCACCCTTCTTCCACCCCTATCACCTGTCTCCTATCCCTATCACCCCTCTCCCAGCCATGTCTCTGCCCTGTGGCAGTCTATGCCCTCTTTAATGCCCTTCCTAAGCCCTCATTCTCCTCTCCCTCTGTTCCTCCTCTCCTGCATCTATCTCTGCCTGCCCTTCAGTCCTCTCTGAGCGGTGTGTGTGTCTGTGTGGGCAGGGCATGGCAGAGTAGAGCAGTGCAGGCCGGCAGGGCAGGTAGACCAGGGATGATTTAAAGGGCGTGGGATTGGAGCACTCAACTCAGGTCCAGACAGACTTACACACCCATTAATCAGAGAGAAAGAGAGAGAGAGAGAGACAGAGACAGAGACATGGATAGAGACATGGAGAGAGAGAGAGACATGGATAGAGACATGGGGAGAGAGAGAGAGAGAGAAAGAGAGAGAGAGAGAGAGAGAGGGGGGTGGAGAGAGAGACATGGATAGAGACATGGGGAGAGAGAGAGAGAGAGAGAGAGAGAGAGAGAGAGAGAGAGAGAGAGAGAGAGAGAGAGAGAGAGAGAGAGAGAGAGAGAGAGAGAGAGAGAGAGGGAGAGAGAGAGGCAGGGATAGAGACATGGGGAGAGTGAGTGAGAGAGAGAGAAGAGAGAGAGAAAGAGAGAGAGAGAGAGAGAGAGAGAGAGAGAGAGGGAGAGAGAGGCATGGATAGAGACATGGGGAGAGTGAGAGAGAGAGAGAGAGAGAGAGAGAGATAGAGGGAGAGAGAGAGAGAGGCATGGAGAGCGACAAAGAGAAAGGGGAGGAAAGCCTACCTGTTTAATTTACACCCCCGCCCCAAACACACTACTCGGGTGATAGTGTCATTAAGCAGTGTGTATCTGAAACGCTGCTGTCCATCCCCTATTAATTTCTACTGGAGTGTCAGCTTTCACCATTCAATCCTCTGGATCCATACCCCGGTGTCGATTATACAAGGTGTCGAGGATCTATGACAACCGCTTCACTGCTGCTGCCGTCCTCTTAAAAGCCCCTGAATGACTGAGCTATTGATTTCATGTGTGAAACCTACACTGTCCACCATTGATGAAAATCGATTTAGTCTGACAACAGCGTGGGGAGGGGGGGGGGGCTGATAATGACACATACCCATCAAGACACAAATACAAACAGATACACATACACCTAAAACAAATATGTTTTGCTGTCATGTTTCTGAGAGATGCCATCACCATCTCTCTGTAGAAATATGACAGAAACCAGATGACAGCAGCCTTTAGTAGCACTGACTCTCTCATGTTGGTATTTATACAAACAGACATGAGACACAGGCTTTCTACTGGTGAATACGATGACTGTGTCTCTCAGAGAGCAAGGCCTGTTCAACAACCACATGCACAGACGGAAACAAGAAACAACAATGAGTGTGTGTCTGTGTGTGAGTGTGTGTGTGTCCAAGACAGAGACATACCTGGAGATGAGCCCTGTATCGATCTATCTGTAATTATATTAAACCAAACCACACATTCATCTAGGGATGCATATATTACGGAAGCAGCCTGATCACTAGAAATAGACTTCGATTTCGGACGTTTGAAAATGTCCTGAGAATGTCGATATGCATTCAGAAATTACTTAGACACCTTCCCATTTTCCAAATTGTTGTTACGTTACTGCCTCATTCTAAAATGTATGAGACTCAAAATTGAGTTCATGTGCATCCTGTTTCCATTGATCATCTTTAAAATGTTTCTACAACGTGATTGGAGTCCCTCTGTGGTAAATTGAATTGATTGGACATGATTTGGAAAGGTACACACCTGTCTATTTTAGGTCCCACCGTTGACAGTGCATGTCAGAGCAAAAACCCAAGCCATGAGGTCGAAGGAGTTGTCCGTAGAGCTCCGAGACAGGATTGTGTCGAGACACAGATCTGGGGAAGGGTACCATAACATTTCTGCGGCATTTAAGGTCCCCAAGAACACACTAGCCTCCATCATTCTTAAATGGTAGAAGTTTGGAACCGCCACAACACTTCCTAGAGCTAGCTGCCTGGCCAAACTGAGCAATCGGGGGAGAAGGCCCTGGTCAGGGGGGTAACCAAGAACTGGGAAACTAGTCAGGACCAAGGGAAAGATGAACAGAGCAAAATACAGAAAGATTCTTGATGAAAACCGGCTCCAGAGCGATCAACACCTCAGACATGGGTGAAGCTTCACCTTTCAACAGGACACCGACCCTAAGCACAGAGCCAAGACAATGCAGAAGTGGCTTCGGGACAAGTCTCTGAATGTCATTGAGTGGCCCAGCCAGGGTCTGGACTTGAACCCGATCTAAAATCTCTGGAGAGACCTGAAAATAGGTGTGCAGCAACACACCCCATCCAACCTGACAGAGCTTGAGAGGATCTGCAGAGAAGAATGGGAGGAACTCCCCAAATACAGAATTTAAATGTGCCAAGCTTGTGGAGTCATACCCAAGACTCGAAGCTGTAATAGCTAATAACAAAGTACTGAGTAAAGGGTCTGAATAATTATGTTTTATGTACAATCAACAAACCTGTTTTTGCTTAGTTCTTATGGACTAAAGGTCAATGGGATTTACACCCTTTGACCTTTTCCACATTTTGTTATGTTAAAGCCTTGATGGGAATATTCATTTTAAAATCAATTTTAGAGTAAGGCTTTATTAACATAACAAAATGTGGAAAAGGTCAATGGGTCTGAAACCTTTCCGAATGTACTGTATGACTTCCTCAGCGAACAAATAAAAAATAAAAAATAAACTGTAACAACATAGAATTAACCCTGTAACCATGCAGAATTAACCCTATAACCACGCAGAATAACCCTGTAACCATTGTTGTGTTGGTGGTCCCAGAGTCTATAAACTACCAGTGTTGTGTTGGTGGTCCCAGAGTCTATAAACTACCAGTGTTGTGTTGGTGGTCCCAGAGTCTATAAACTACCAGTGTTGTGTTGGTGGTCCCAGAGTCTATAAACTACCAGTGTTGTGTTGGTGGTCCCAGAGTCTATAAACTACCAGTGTTGTGTTGGTGGTCCCAGAGTCTATAAACTACCAGTGTGATGTTGGTGGTCCCAGAGTCTATAAACTACCAGTGTTGTGTTGGTGGTCCCAGAGTCTATAAACTACCAGTGTTGTGTTGGTGGTCCCAGAGTCTATAAACTACCAGTGTTATGTTGGTGGTCCCAGAGTCTATAAACTACCAGTGTTGTGTTGGTGGTCCCAGAGTCTATAAACTACCAGTGTTGTGTTGGTGGTCCCAGAGTCTATAAACTACCAGTGTTGTGTTGGTGGTCCCAGAGTCTATAAACTACCAGTGTTGTGTTGGTGGTCCCAGAGTCTATAAACTACCAGTGTTGTGTTGGTGGTCCCAGAGTCTATAAACTACCAGTGTTGTGTTGGTGGTCCCAGAGTCTATAAACTACCAGTGTTGTGTTGGTGGTCCCAGAGTCTATAAACTACCAGTGGTAAGTTGGTGGTTGAAGATATCCCTCTAGTGGTGTGCGGGCTGTGCTTTGGCAAAGTGGGTGGGGTTATATCCTTCCTGTTTGGCCCTGTCCGGGGGTGTCCTCGAATGGGGCCACAGTGTCTCCTGAACCCTCCTGTCTCAGCCTCCAGTATTTATGCTGCAGTAGTTTGTGTTGGGGGGCTAGGGTCAGTTTGTTATATCTGGAGTACTTCTCCTGTCCTATTCGGTGTCCTGTGTGAATCTAAGTGTGCGTTCTCTAATTCTCTCCTTCTTTCTTTCTCTCTCTCGGAGGACCTGAGCCCTAGGACCATGCCCCAGGACTACCTGACATGATGGCTCCTCGCTGTCCCCAGTCCACCTGGCCATGCTGCTGCTCCAGTTTCAACTGACCTGAGCCCTAGGACCATGCCCCAGGACTACCTGACATGATGACTCCTTGCTGTCCCCGTTCCACCTGGCCATGCTGCTGCTCCAGTTTCAACTGTTCTGCCTTACTATTATTCGACCATGCTGGTCATTTATGAACATTTGAACATCTTGGCCATGTTCTGTTATAATCTCCACCTGGCACAGCCAGAAGAGGACTGGCCACCCCACATATGCTCTCTCTAATTCTCTCTTTCTTTCTCTCTCTCTCTCTCGGAGGACCTGAGCCCAAGGACCGTGCCCCAGGACGACCTGACATGATGACTCCTTGCTGTCCCCAGTCCACCTGACTGTGCTGCTGCTCCAGTTTCAACTGTTCTGCCTTGTTATTATTCGACCATGCTGGTCATTTATGAACATTTGAACATCTTGGCCATGTTCTGTTATAATCTCCACCCGGCACAGCCAGAAGAGGACTGGCCACCCCACATAGCCTGGTTCCTCTCTAGGTTTCTTCCTAGGTTTTGGCCTTTCTAGGGAGTTTTTCCTAGCCACCGTGCTTCTACACCTGCATTGTTTGCTGTTTGGGGTTTTAGGCTGGGTTTCTGTACAGCACTTTGAGATATAAGCTGATGTACGAAGGGCTATATAAATAAAATTTGATTGATTGATTGAAAATTTGATGTTGGTGGTCCCAGAGTCTATAAACTACCAGTGTTGTGTTGGTGGTCCCAGAGTCTATAAACTACCAGTGTGATGTTGGTGGTCCCAGAGTCTATAAACTACCAGTGTTGTGTTGGTGGTCCCAGAGTCTATAAACTACCAGTGTTATGTTGGTGGTCCCAGAGTCTATAAACTACCAGTGTGATGTTGGTGGTCCCAGAGTCTATAAACTACCAGTGTTATGTTGGTGGTCCCAGAGTCTATAAACTACCAGTGTGATGTTGGTGGTCCCAGAGTCTATAAACTACCAGTGTTGTGTTGGTGGTCCCAGAGTCTATAAACTACCAGTGTTATGTTGGTGGTCCCAGAGTCTATAAACTACCAGTGTGATGTTGGTGGTCCCAGAGTCTATAAACTACCAGTGTTATGTTGGTGGTCCCAGAGTCTATAAACTACCAGTGTGATGTTGGCGGTCCCAGAGTCTATAAACTACCAGTGTTGTGTTGGTGGTCCCAGAGTCTATAAACTACCAGTGTTGTGTTGGTGGTCCCAGAGTCTATAAACTACCAGTGTTGTGTTGGCGGTCCCAGAGTCTATAAACTACCAGTGTTTCATTCAGTTCCAGAGTCTATAAACTACCAGTGTTGTGTTGGTGGTCCCAGAGTCTATAAACTACCAGTGTTGTGTTGGTGGTCCCAGAGTCTATAAACTACCACTGTGATGTTGGCGGTCCCAGAGTCTATAAACTACCAGTGTGATGTTGGTGGTCCCAGAGTCTATAAACTACCACTGTGATGTTGGCGGTCCCAGAGTCTATAAACTACCAGTGTTGTGTTGGTGGTCCCAGAGTCTATAAACTACCAGTGTTGTGTTGGTGGTCCCAGAGTCTATAAACTACCAGTGTGATGTTGGTGGTCCCAGAGTCTATAAACTACCAGTGTTTCATTCAGTTCCAGAGTCTATAAACTACCACTGTGATGTTGGCGGTCCCAGAGTCTATAAACTACCAGTGTTGTGTTGGTGGTCCCAGAGTCTATAAACTACCAGTGTTGTGTTGGTGGTCCCAGAGTCTATAAACTACCAGTGTGATGTTGGTGGTCCCAGAGTCTATAAACTACCAGTGTGATGTTGGCGGTCCCAGAGTCTATAAACTACCAGTGTTGTGTTGGTGGTCCCAGAGTCTATAAACTACCAGTGTTTCATTCAGTTCCAGAGTCTATAAACTACCAGTGTTGTGTTGGTGGTCCCAGAGTCTATAAACTACCAGTGTGATGTTGGTGGTCCCAGAGTCTATAAACTACCACTGTGATGTTGGCGGTCCCAGAGTCTATAAACTACCAGTGTTGTGTTGGTGGTCCCAGAGTCTATAAACTACCAGTGTTGTGTTGGTGGTCCCAGAGTCTATAAACTACCAGTGTTTCATTCAGTTCCAGAGTCTATAAACTACCAGTGTTGTGTTGGTGGTCCCAGAGTCTATAAACTACCAGTGTTGTGTTGGTGGTCCCAGAGTCTATAAACTACCAGTGTTGTGTTGGTGGTCCCAGAGTCTATAAACTACCAGTGTTGTGTTGGTGGTCCCAGAGTCTATAAACTACCAGTGTTGTGTTGGCGGTCCCAGAGTCTATAAACTACCAGTGTTGTGTTGGTGGTCCCAGAGTCTATAAACTACCAGTGTTGTGTTGGTGGTCCCAGAGTCTATAAACTACCAGTGTTTCATTCAGTTCCAGAGTCTATAAACTACCAGTGTTGTGTTGGTGGTCCCAGAGTCTATAAACTACCAGTGTTATGTTGGTGGTCCCAGAGTCTATAAACTACCAGTGTGATGTTGGTGGTCCCAGAGTCTATAAACTACCAGTGTTGTGTTGGTGGTCCCAGAGTCTATAAACTACCAGTGTGATGTTGGTGGTCCCAGAGTCTATAAACTACCAGTGTTATGTTGGTGGTCCCAGAGTCTATAAACTACCAGTGTGATGTTGGTGGTCCCAGAGTCTATAAACTACCAGTGTTTCATTCAGTTCCAGAGTCTATAAACTACCAGTGTTTCATTCAGTTCCAGAGTCTATAAACTACCAGTGTTGTGTTGGCGGTCCCAGAGTCTATAAACTACCACTGTGATGTTGGCGGTCCCAGAGTCTATAAACTACCAGTGTTTCATTCAGTTCCAGAGACTATAAACTACCAGTGTTGTGTTGGTGGTCCCAGAGTCTATAAACTACCAGTGTTGTGTTGGCGGTCCCAGAGTCTATAAACTACCAGTGTTGTGTTGGCGGTCCCAGAGTCTATAAACTACCAGTGTTGTTTTGGTGGTCCCAGAGTCTATAAACTACCAGTTTTATGTTTGTGGTCCCAGAGTCTATAAACTACCACTGTGATGTTGGCGGTCCCAGAGTCTATAAACTACCAGTGTTATGTTTGTGGTCCCAGAGTCTATAAACTACCAGTGTTGTGTTGGTGGTCCCAGAGTCTATAAACTACCAGTTTTATGTTTGTGGTCCCAGAGTCTATAAACTACCAGTTTTATGTTTGTGGTCCCAGAGTCTATAAACTACCAGTGTTGTGTTGGTGGTCCCAGAGTCTATAAACTACCAGTGTTGTGTTGGTGGTCCCAGAGTCTATAAACTACCAGTGTTGTGTTGGCGGTCCCAGAGTCTATAAACTACCACTGTGATGTTGGCGGTCCCAGAGTCTATAAACTACCAGTGTTTCATTCAGTTCCAGAGTCTATAAACTACCAGTGTTGTGTTGGCGGTCCCAGAGTCTATAAACTACCAGTGTTTTGTTGGCGGTCCCAGAGTCTATAAACTACCAGTGTTTCATTCAGTTCCAGAGTCTATAAACTACCAGTGTTGTGTTGGCGGTCCCAGAGTCTATGAACTCAGATGCATTTGGGACTCATTTATGACCTTGCACTTTGTTCATGACTGAAGGCAGTGGACTCTCAGAGGGAAAGAAGTGTCTAAGTTTTCCATCCCAAATTGCATCCTATTCCCTATGTAGTGCACTAGTTTGACCAGAACCCTACCCTGGTAGGTAATGCACTATATAGGGAATAGGGTGCTACATTTGAGACATGCACTCAGTACTGCAGGCTATTAACACACATGTTTATGTATTATCTATAATGGGTTCCTGTAACATAATCTCCAGGGAGCCAGGAAAGAGTCATTTCAGCAGCTTTTCATCTTTACTTCAGGCTCTGTATGTGTGGTGTGGGGGATGTGGGTGTGTGGTGTGGGGGGGATGTGGGAGTGTGGTGTGGGGGGGATGTGGGAGTGTGGCGTGGGGGGGGTATGTGGGGGGATGTGGGAGTGTGGCGTGGGGGTGTGGTGTGGGGGGATGTGGGTGTGTGGCGTGGGGTATGTGGGAGTGTGGTGTGGGGGGATGTGGGTGTGTGGCGTGGGGTATGTGGGAGTGTGGTGTGGGGGGATGTGGGCGTGTGGCGGGGGGTATGTGGGAGTGTGGTGTGGGGGGATGTGGGTGTGTGGCGTGGGGGATGTGGGAGTGTGGTGTGGGGGGGATGTGGGAGTGTGGCGTGGGGTATGTGGGAGTGTGGTGTGGGGGGGGGATGTGGGTGTGTGGCGTGGGGTATGTGGGAGTGTGGTGTGGGGGATGTGGGGGGGTGTGTGGCGTGGGGTATGTGGGAGTGTGGTGTGGGGGATGTGGGGAGTGTGGCGTGGGGTATGTGGGAGTGTGGTGTGGGGGGGATGTGATATGGGAGTGTGGTGTGGGGGGATGTGGGGTGTGTGGCGTGGGGTATGTGGGAGTGTGGTGTGGGGGGGGGATGTGGGTGTGTGGCTGGGGGGTATGTGGCGTGGGGGAGTATGGTGTGGGGGGATGTGGGTGTGTGGCGTGGGGGGTGTGGGTGTGTGGGGGATGTGGGGAGTGTGGTGTGGGGGGATGTGGGAGTGTGGTGTGGGGGGGATGTGGGAGCCTTCGTCTGTCTGTCTGTCTGTCTGTCTGTCTGTCTGTCTGTCTGTCTGTCTGTCTGTCTCTCTCTCTCTCTCTCTCTCTCTCTCTCTCTCTCTCTCTCTGCCTCTCTCCCTCTCTGCCCTCTCTCCCTCTCTCCCTCCCTCCCTCCCATCACTTCTCCTACTCAATCTCACAGAGGCAGAACTAAAAGCCTCATCCCCTATAGAACCACTACCAATACCCGGAACGTAAAGATCTGCATTCTTGCAAATCAATGCAGTGCCACATTCAGTAGCAAGTAAGTGGATTAATGTGCATGTTGATCCTGGGCGGGCAGACACATATTCAGGGCCAGAATGAGCTTCCTGTTGAAACCAGGAAAACCAGAGGTGACTCATCAAGATTATTGCCAGCTACCATTTTTAAATGTTTTAATTTCACTTTTATTTAACCAGGTAGGCTAGTTGAGAATAAGTTCTCATTTACAACTGCGACCTGGCCAAGATAAAGCTGTGCAACACGAACAACAACACAGAGTTACTCATGGAATAAACAAACATACAGTCAATTACACAATACGGGAAAAAAAGTGTGCCAAATGAGGTAAGATAAGGGAGGTAAGGCAATAAATAGGCCATAGTGGCGAAATTATTACATTTTAGCAATTAAACACTGGAGTGAAAGCTGTGCAGAAGATGAATGTGAATGCCGAGTGTGCTTTGTCTACTACAGTTGAAGTCAGAAGTTTACATACACTTAGGTTGGAGTCATTAAAACTTGTTTTTCAACCTCCCAACAAATTTCTTGTAAACAAACTATAGTTTCCGCAAGTCTGTTAGGACATTTACTTTGTGAATGACACAAGTAATTTTTCAAACGGTTGTTTACAGATAGATTATTTCACTTATAATTCACTGCATCACAATTCCAGTGGGTCAGAAGTTTATATACACAAAGTTGACTGTGCCTTTAAACAGCTTGGAAAATTCCATAGAATGATGTCATGGCGTTAGAAGCTTCTGATAGGCTAATTGACATAATTTGAGTCAATTGGAGGGGTACCTCTGGATGTATTTCAAGGCCTACCTTCAAACTCAGTGCGTCTTTGCTTGACATCATGGGAAAATCAAAAGAAATCAGCCAAGACCGTGGAAGAAAAATTGTAGACCTAAAGAAGTGCACTAAATAGAGAATATGATGCCCTTTAGGATGTGGACTATGTGTGAGCTTTGTCTGCAACATGGATGTCTACATTATGTGTGACTGCTGTTTCTGAGTCACAATCACTCTGAGTTGGTTTCATAATAGTTATCCTGGATTACATCGACTTCAAATGTTTTTTTTCTCGCCTTTTCTCGGAGGTCTAGAGTGTGGAGGAAAAACTAAAACGATCAAAAACATACTAAAAAGAAGTGGGAAAAAATCTATAAAACCAAACCTGACAAACTTGGAGAATGAAAAATTGTTTAAGTGAGTGTAGAGTTGACATAATTACAATCCTGCTTAATACCATACGCTCCTGCTTCATACCACACGCTTTATACCACACACTTTATACCACACACTTTATACCACACACTGTATACCACACGCTTTATACCACACACTGTATACCACACACTCCTGCTTTATACCACACACTTTATACCACACACTTTATACCACACACTGTATACCACACACTGTATCCACACTTTATACCACACACTTTATACCACACACTTTATCCTGCTTTATACCACACACTGTATACCACACACTGTATAGCACACACTGTATAGCACACACTTTATACCACACACTTTATACCACACACTGTATACCACACGCTTTATACCACACACTGTATACCACACACTCCTGCTTTATACCACACACTTTATACCACACACTGTATAGCACACACTTTATACCACACACTTTATACCACACAATCCTGCTTTATACCACACACTGTATACCACACACTTTATACCACACACTTTATACCACACACTCCTGCTTTATACCACACACTTTATACCACACACTCCTGCTTTATACCACACACTCCTGCTTTATACCACACACTGTATACCACACACTTTATACCACACACTGTATAGCACACACTTTATACCACACGGTCCTGCTTTATACCACACACTCCTGCTTTATACCACACACTTTATACCACACACTCCTGCTTTATACCACACACTCCTGCTTTATACCACACACTCCTGCTTTATACCACACACTACTGCTTTATACCACACACTCCTGCTTTATACCACACACTTTATACCACACACTCCTGCTTTATACCACCCACTTTATACCACACACTCCTGCTTTATACCACACACTTTGTACCACATGTTCCTCAGCACTTGAAAGTGTGTCAGCCAATAGTGTGAAAACAGCATTTAAATTTGCTTGCTGCTCTGACTCGAGATATGAAGATGAGTTAGGTCACTTTAGACAGACTCATTCGGTAACATCTAGACATTGGTGGGAAAGACACCGTTCTAAATAATGGGTGTAATTTATACACAAAACATATTCTCACTTAACATTTGCCACTATGTTTATACAGGAACAAAGAGGATTAAGAAGGTATATTCTGTGTAATGAAGAAACGTTAATAACGCGTGGTGTCAAGTGAGCCAATCAGAAACAACTGACCCTTTACAGGGAGCACCTGGAAATATTGACAGGATTCAATTAACGGGTGGAGAGGGGAGGGGAGGAAGAAGGGGGGACATGGGGGAAACGGGGGATATGGGGGAGGCATGGGGGATATGGGGGAAACGGGGGATATGGGGGAGGCATGGGGGATATGGGGGAGGCATGGGGAAGGCATGGGGGATATGGGGGAGGCATGGGGGAGTCATGGGGGAGGCATGGGGAAACGGGGGATATGGGGGAGGCATGGGGATATGGGGGAGGCATGGGGGATATGGGGAGGCATGGGGAAGGCATGGGGGATATGGGGGAGGCAAGGGGGATATGGGGAAGGCATGGGGGATATGGGGAAGGCATGGGGAGGGGGGAAACGGGGGATATGGGGGAGGCATGGGGGATATGGGGGAGGCATGGGGAAGGCATGGGGGATATGGGGGAGGCATGGGGGAGTCATGGGGGAGGCATGGGGGAAACGGGGGATATGGGGGGGGATATGGGGGAGGCATGGGGATATGGGGGAGGCATGGGGGAAACGGGGGAGGAATGGGGAAGGCATGGGGGATATGGGGGAGGCATGGGGGATATGGGGAAGGCATGGGGGATATGGGGAAGGCATGGGGGAAACGGGGGGATATGGGGGAGGCATGGGGGATATGGGGGAGGCATGGGGGATGAGGCCACTCACTGCCATAGAAGATGAGAGACAGACAAACAGAGACAGGTGTCAGAGTTAGGCCAGGTGTTCTGTTAACGGTATCAGCAGGTATTGGAGTTGGGAGGTAGGGGGGGCCAACGAGGGGGTTAAGAGTCAATCATTCACTTAACTAAAGGTAGTATTCAGACACAGAACTAATGGTAACCAGGTTTCTAGGTAGCACCAGATAACATTGTTAATGGTATGACATTGATAAAAAATATATATTTACATTAAGTGTTTGTGTGTGTGTGTGTGTGTGTGTGTGTGTGTGTGTGTGTGTGTGTGTGTGTGTGTGTGTGTGTGTGTGTGTGTGTGTGTGTGTGTGTGTGTGTGTGTGTGTGTGTGTGTGTGTGTGTGTGTGTGTGTGTGTGTGTGTGTAAGTGAATATGTGGTTGTGAATATGTGTGTGTGTGCCTCAATAGATTACTTACGATTACTATTCTGTGGGCTACATGTGTTCCCAGCTATTCATCCATGTTCATGGAACCTCATTCATTCATACACTCTTAGAAAAACAGGGTTCTTCAGCTGTCACTATAGGAGAACCCTTTGAGGAACCATTTTTGTTTCAAGTTAGAACCCTTTTGGTTCCAGATAGAACCTTATTTGTTTCCCAAACGAGTTCTATCTGGAACCCAAAAAATAATTCTACCTGGAATCAAAAGGGGTGAAAAGGTTTTGTCACAGCCATGGTATAGGATCTGATAGAGCACGGCTTTCAGCCAATCAGCATTCAGGGCTCAAACCATCCATATTCTAATTGGAAACAGAGAGAAAAGGAGGATCAGAGTAACCCAGTGTGATTTCAATACATCAAACATTTGAATACCAACGGATTACTTCTGGCTGTGACCAAACAGAACAATTGCCGTTCTAAATGGAATTCCTCTCATTCTAGAAACCCTTTACTTCCTTCCTGAAGCTCAGACTCAAACATGGAGACCTTGCTAGGTGTCGCTTTCCCATCCCCCGGGGACCATGAAAGGAATCTAATTGACCAAAATCAATATTAACACCCAATTCCCTTTCGCTCCTTCTGTCCTCCATCCTCCACCCGTCTCAATGGTCGCGCTTAAAATGTTCCTCTGTATTGTCCTGTTCTTCTTCCATCCATTTAAACACGGGAGAAAGTCATTTCTCCACCCCAGTGATCCCGGAACCGAACAGGAGGTAGAGGAGGGTAGAGAAAGAGGGGGAGCAGGAGGAGGAGGGTGAGAGAAGGAATGGGAGATTAAACACGGGAGAAAGTCATTTCTCCACCCCTGTGTCCCAAATGGCAATGTATTTCCTATTTAGTGCACCCATAGGGTCCATATGGCTCGGGTCAAATGTAGTGCACTATATAGGGAAAATGGTGCCATTTTGGATGCAATGTCTGTGGTTTTGCTGGTCTTTGTCTATGTGTGTTTATACTGTCTATGTGTGTTTATACTGTCTATGTGTGTTTATACTGTCTATATGTGTTTTTGCTTGTCTCTGTCTATATGTGTTTATACTGTCTATGTGTGTTTATACTGTCTATATGTGTTTATACTGTCTATGTGTGTTTATACTGTCTATGTGTGTTTATACTGTCTATGTGTGTTTTTGTTGGTCTCTGTCTATGTGTGTTTATACTGTCTATATGTGTTTATACTGTCTATGTGTGTTTATACTGTCTATGTGTGTTTATACTGTCTATGTGTGTTTTATGTCTATGTGTGTTTATACTGTCTATGTGTGTTTATACTGTCTATGTGTGTTTATACTGTCTATATGTGTTTATACTGTCTATGTGTGTTTATACTGTCTATGTGTGTTTATACTGTCTATGTGTGTTTATACTGTCTATGTGTGTTTTTGTTGGTCTCTGTCTATGTGTGTTTATACTGTCTATATGTGTTTATACTGTCTATGTGTGTTTATACTGTCTATGTGTGTTTATACTGTCTATGTGTGTTTATACTGTCTATGTGTGTTTATACTGTCTATGTGTGTTTATACTGTCTATGTGTGTTTATACTGTCTATGTGTGTGTTTTTGTTGGTCTCTGTCTATGTGTGTTTATACTGTCTATATGTGTTTATACTGTCTATGTGTGTTTATACTGTCTATGTGTGTTTATACTGTCTATGTGTGTTTATACTGTCTATGTGTGTTTATACTGTCTATGTGTGTTTATACTGTCTATGTGTGTTTATACTGTCTATGTGTGTTTATACTGTCTATGTGTGTTTATACTGTCTATATGTGTTTATACTGTCTATGTGTGTTTATACTGTCTATGTGTGTTTATACTGTCTATGTGTGTTTATACTGTCTATGTGTGTTTATACTGTCTATGTGTGTTTATACTGTCTATGTGTGTTTATACTGTCTATGTGTGTTTATACTGTCTATGTGTGTTTTTGTTGGTCTCTGTCTATGTGTGTTTATACTGTCTATATGTGTTTATACTGTCTATGTGTGTTTATACTGTCTATGTGTGTTTATACTGTCTATGTGTGTTTATACTGTCTATGTGTGTTTATACTGTCTATGTGTGTTTATACTGTCTATGTGTGTTTATACTGTCTATGTGTGTTTTTGTTGGTCTCTGTCTATGTGTGTTTATACTGTCTATATGTGTTTATACTGTCTATGTGTGTTTATACTGTCTATGTGTGTTTATACTGTCTATGTGTGTTTATACTGTCTATGTGTGTTTATACTGTCTATATGTGTTTATACTGTCTATATGTGTTTATACTGTCTATGTGTGTTTATACTGTCTATGTGTGTTTATACTGTCTATGTGTGTTTATACTGTCTATGTGTGTTTATACTGTCTATATGTGTTTATACTGTCTATGTGTGTTTATACTGTCTATGTGTGTTTATACAGTCTATGTGTGTTTATACTGTCTATATGTGTTTATACTGTCTATATGTGTTTATACTGTCTATGTGTGTTTTTTGTTGGTCTCTGTCTATGTGTGTTTATACTGTCTATATGTGTTTATACTGTCTATGTGTGTTTATACTGTCTATGTGTGTTTATACTGTCTATGTGTGTTTATACTGTCTATATGTGTTTATACTGTCTATGTGTGTTTATACTGTCTATGTGTGTTTATACTGTCTATGTGTGTTTATACTGTCTATGTGTGTTTATACTGTCTATGTGTGTTTATACTGTCTATGTGTGTTTATACTGTCTATGTGTGTTTATACAGTCTATGTGTGTTTATACTGTCTATGTGTGTTTTTGTTGGTCTCTGTCTATGTGTGTTTATACTGTCTATATGTGTTTATACTGTCTATGTGTGTTTATACTGTCTATATGTGTTTATACTGTCTATATGTGTTTATACTGCCTATGTGTGTTTATACTGTCTATGTGTGTTTATACTGTCTATGTGTGTTTATACTGTCTATGTGTGTTTATACTGTCTATGTGTGTTTTGTTGGTCTCTGTCTATGTGTGTTTATACTGTCTATATGTGTTTATACTGTCTATGTGTGTTTATACTGTCTATGTGTGTTTATACTGTCTATGTGTGTTTATACTGTCTATGTGTGTTTATACTGTCTATGTGTGTTTTTTGTTGGTCTCTGTCTATGTGTGTTTATACTGTCTATATGTGTTTATACTGTCTATGTGTGTTTATACTGTCTATGTGTGTTTATACTGTCTATGTGTGTTTATACTGTCTATGTGTGTTTATACTGTCTATGTGTGTTTATACTGTCTATGTGTGTTTATACTGTCTATGTGTGTTTATACTGTATATGTGTTTATACTGTCTATATGTGTTTATACTGTCTATGTGTGTTTATACTGTCTATGTGTGTTTATACTGTCTATATGTGTTTTTGCTTGTCTCTGTCTATATGTGTTTATACTGTCTATGTGTGTTTATACTGTCTATATGTGTTTATACTGTCTATGTGTGTTTATACTGTCTATATGTGTTTATACTGTCTATGTGTGTTTATACTGTCTATATGTGTTTATACTGTCTATGTGTGTTTATACTGTCTATATGTGTTTATACTGTCTATGTGTGTTTATACTGTCTATGTGTGTTTATACTGTCTATATGTGTTTATACTGTCTATGTGTGTTTATACTGTCTATGTGTGTTTATACTGTCTATGTGTGTTTATACTGTCTATATGTGTTTATACTGTCTATGTGTGTTTATACTGTCTATGTGTGTTTATACTGTCTATGTGTGTTTTTGTTGGTCTCTGTCTATATGTGTTTATACTGTCTATGTGTGTTTATACTGTCTATATGTGTTTATACTGTCTATGTGTGTTTATACTGTCTATATGTGTTTATACTGTCTATGTGTGTTTATACTGTCTATGTGTGTTTATACTGTCTATATGTGTTTATACTGTCTATGTGTGTTTTTTTTTGTCTATTGGTTTATACTGTCTATGTGTGTTTATACTGTCTATGTGTGTTTATACTGTCTATGTGTGTTTATACTGTCTATGTGTGTTTATACTGTCTATATGTGTTTATACTGTCTATGTGTGTTTATACTGTCTATGTGTGTTTATACTGTCTATGTGTGTTTATACTGTCTATGTGTGTTTATACTGTCTATGTGTGTTTATACTGTCTATGTGTGTTTATACTGTCTATGTGTGTTTATACTGTCTATGTGTGTTTATACTGTCTATGTGTGTTTTTGTTGGTCTCTGTCTATGTGTGTTTATACTGTCTATGTGTGTTTATACTGTCTATGTGTGTTTTGTTGGTCTCTGTCTATGTGTGTTTATACTGTCTATGTGTGTTTATACTGTCTATGTGTGTTTATACTGTCTATATGTGTTTATACTGTCTATGTGTGTTTATACTGTCTATATGTGTTTATACTGTCTATATGTGTTTTTGCTTGTCTTTGTCTATGTGTGTTTTGCTGGTTTCTGTCTATGTGTGTTTATACTGTCTATGTGTGTTTATACTGTCTATGTGTGTTTATACTGTCTATGTGTGTTTATACTGTCTATGTGTGTTTATACTGTCTATGTGTGTTTATACTGTCTATGTGTGTTTATACTGTCTATGTGTGTTTATACTGTCTATGTGTGTTTATACTGTCTATATGTGTTTATACTGTCTATGTGTGTTTTTGCTGGTCTCTGTCTATGTGTGTTTTGCTGGTTTCTGTCTATGTGTGTTTATACTGTCTATGTGTGTTTTTGCTGGTCTCTGTCTATGTGTGTTTTGCTGGTTTCTGTCTATGTGTGTTTATACTGTCTATGTGTGTTTATACTGTCTATGTGTGTTTATACTGTCTATGTGTGTTTATACTGTCTATGTGTGTTTATACTGTCTATGTGTGTTTTTGTTGGTTTCTGTCTATGTGTGTTTATACTGTCTATGTGTGTTTTTGTTGGTTTCTGTCTATGTGTGTTTATACTGTCTATGTGTGTTTATACTGTCTATGTGTGTTTATACTGTCTATGTGTGTTTATACTGTCTATGTGTGTTTTTGTTGGTTTCTGTCTATGTGTGTTTATACTGTCTATATGTGTTTTTGTTGGTTTCTGTCTATATGTGTTTTTGCTGGTTTCTGTCTATGTGTGTTTTTGCTGGTTTCTGTCTATATGTGTTTTTGTTGGTTTCTGTCTATATGTGTTTTTGCTGGTTTCTGTCTATATGTGTTTTTGCTGGTTTCTGTCTATATGTGTTTTTGCTGGTTTCTGTCTATATGTGTTTTTGCTTGTCTCTGTCTATGTGTGTTTCTGCTGGTCTTTGTCTATGTGTGTTTTGCTGGTTTCTGTCTATGTGTGTTTATACTGTCTATGTGTGTTTATACTGTCTATGTGTGTTTATACTGTCTATGTGTGTTTATACTGTCTATGTGTGTTTTTGTTGGTTTCTGTCTATGTGTGTTTATACTGGTTTCTGTCTATGTGTGTTTTTGCTGGTTTCTGTCTATATGTGTTTTTGTTGGTTTCTGTCTATATGTGTTTTTGCTGGTTTCTGTCTATATGTGTTTTGCTGGTTTCTGTCTATATGTGTTTTTGCTGGTTTCTGTCTATATGTGTTTTTGCTGGTTTCTGTCTATATGTGTTTTTGCTTGTCTCTGTCTATGTGTGTTTCTGCTGGTCTTTGTCTATGTGTGTTTTGCTGGTTTCTGTCTATGTGTGTTTTTGCTGGTCTCTGTCTATGTGTGTTTTGCTGGTTTCTGTCTATGTGTGTTTATACTGTCTATGTGTGTTTATACTGTCTATGTGTGTTTATACTGTCTATGTGTGTTTATACTGTCTATGTGTGTTTATACTGTCTATGTGTGTTTATACTGTCTATGTGTGTTTTGTTGGTTTCTGTCTATGTGTGTTTATACTGTCTATGTGTGTTTATACTGTCTATGTGTGTTTATACTGTCTATGTGTGTTTATACTGTCTATGTGTGTTTATACTGTCTATGTGTGTTTATACTGTCTATGTGTGTTTATACTGTCTATGTGTGTTTATACTGTCTATGTGTGTTTATACTGTCTATATGTGTTTATACTGTCTATGTGTGTTTTTGCTGGTCTCTGTCTATGTGTGTTTTGCTGGTTTCTGTCTATGTGTGTTTATACTGTCTATGTGTGTTTTTGCTGGTCTCTGTCTATGTGTGTTTTGCTGGTTTCTGTCTATGTGTGTTTATACTGTCTATGTGTGTTTATACTGTCTATGTGTGTTTATACTGTCTATGTGTGTTTATACTGTCTATGTGTGTTTATACTGTCTATGTGTGTTTTGTTGGTTTCTGTCTATGTGTGTTTATACTGTCTATGTGTGTTTTTGTTGGTTTCTGTCTATGTGTGTTTATACTGTCTATGTGTGTTTATACTGTCTATGTGTGTTTATACTGTCTATGTGTGTTTTTGTTGGTTTCTGTCTATGTGTGTTTATACTGTCTATATGTGTTTTTGTTGGTTTCTGTCTATATGTGTTTTTGCTGGTTTCTGTCTATGTGTGTTTTTGCTGGTTTCTGTCTATATGTGTTTTTGTTGGTTTCTGTCTATATGTGTTTTTGCTGGTTTCTGTCTATATGTGTTTTTGCTGGTTTCTGTCTATATGTGTTTTTGCTGGTTTCTGTCTATATGTGTTTTTGCTTGTCTCTGTCTATGTGTGTTTCTGCTGGTCTTTGTCTATGTGTGTTTTGCTGGTTTCTGTCTATGTGTGTTTATACTGTCTATGTGTGTTTATACTGTCTATGTGTGTTTATACTGTCTATGTGTGTTTATACTGTCTATGTGTGTTTTTGTTGGTTTCTGTCTATGTGTGTTTATACTGGTTTCTGTCTATGTGTGTTTTTGCTGGTTTCTGTCTATATGTGTTTTTGTTGGTTTCTGTCTATATGTGTTTTTGCTGGTTTCTGTCTATATGTGTTTTTGCTGGTTTCTGTCTATATGTGTTTTTGCTGGTTTCTGTCTATATGTGTTTTTGCTGGTTTCTGTCTATATGTGTTTTTGCTTGTCTCTGTCTATGTGTGTTTCTGCTGGTCTTTGTCTATGTGTGTTTTGCTGGTTTCTGTCTATGTGTGTTTTTGCTGGTCTCTGTCTATGTGTGTTTTGCTGGTTTCTGTCTATGTGTGTTTATACTGTCTATGTGTGTTTATACTGTCTATGTGTGTTTATACTGTCTATGTGTGTTTATACTGTCTATGTGTGTTTATACTGTCTATGTGTGTTTATACTGTCTATGTGTGTTTTTGTTGGTTTCTGTCTATGTGTGTTTATACTGTCTATGTGTGTTTATACTGTCTATGTGTGTTTATACTGTCTATGTGTGTTTATACTGTCTATGTGTGTTTTTGTTGGTTTCTGTCTATGTGTGTTTATACTGTCTATATGTGTTTTTGTTGGTTTCTGTCTATATGTGTTTTTGCTGGTTTCTGTCTATGTGTGTTTTTGCTGGTTTCTGTCTATGTGTGTTTATACTGTCTATGTGTGTTTTTGCTGGTCTTTGTCTATGTGTGTTTTTGCTGGTTTCTGTCGATGTATGTTTATACTGTCTATGTGTGTTTTTGCTGGTCTCTGTCGATGTGTGTTTTTGCTGGTTTCTGTCTAAGTGTGTTTTGCTGGTTTCTGTCTATGTGTGTTTTTGCTGGTCTCTGTCGATGTGTGTTTTTGCTGGTTTCTGTCTAAGTGTGTTTTTGCTGGTTTCTGTCTATGTGTGTTTATACTGTCTATGTGTGTTTTTGTTGGTTTCTGTCTATGTGTGTTTTTGCTGGTCTCTGTCGATGTGTGTTTTTGCTGGTTTCTGTCTAAGTGTGTTTTTGCTGGTTTCTGTCTATGTGTGTTTATACTGTCTATGTGTGTTTTTGTTGGTTTCTGTCTATGTGTGTTTTTGCTGGTTTCTGTCTAAGTGTGTTTTTGCTGGTTTCTGTCTATGTGTGTTTTTGCTGGTTTCTGTCTATGTGTGTTGCTGGTTTCTGTCTGTGTGTGTTTTTGCTGGTTTCTGTCTATGTGTGTTTTTGCTGGTCTCTGTCTAAGTGTGTTTTTGCTGGTTTCTGTCTAAGTGTGTTTTTGCTGGTTTCTGTCTAAGTGTGTTTTTGCTGGTTTCTGTCTATGTGTGTTTTTGCTGGTTTCTGTCTATGTGTGTTTTTGCTGGTTTCTGTCTATGTGTGTTTTTGCTGGTTTCTGTCTATGTGTGTTTTTGCTGGTCTCTGTCTATGTGTGTTTTTGCTGGTCTCTGTCTATGTGTGTTTTTGCAGGTCTTTTATCAAATCAAATTGTATGTGTCACACACATGGTTAGCAGATGTTAATGCGAGTGTAGCGAAATGCTTGTGCTTCTAGTTTCGACAATTCAATAATATCTAACAAGTAATCTCCCAACAACTACCTAATACACAAACGTCTAAAGGGGGTGAATGAGAATATGTATATATAAATATATGGATGAGCGATGGCCGAGCGGCATAGGTATGGTGCAATAGATGGTATAAAATACAGTATAGACATATGATATGAGTAATGTAAGATATGTAAACATTATTAAAGTGGCATTGTTTAAAGTGATCAGTGATTCATTTATTAAAATGGCCAGTGATTGAGTCTCAATGTAGGCAGCAGCCTCTCTGAGTTTGTGATTTCTGTTTAGCAGTCTGATGGCCTTGAGATATTAGCTGTTTTTCAGTCTCTCGGTCCCATCTTTGATGCACCTGTCCTGACCTTCTGGATGGTAACGGTGTGAACAGGCAGTGGCTTGGGTGGTTGTTGTCCTTGATGATCTTTTTGGCCTTCCTGTGACATTGTTGTAGACCGCACCACCCTCTGGATAGCCCTGTCGTTACGGGCGGTGCAGTTGCCGTACCAGGCTGTGATACAGACCGACAGGATGCTCTCAAATGTGCATCTGTAAAAGTTTGTCAGGGTTTTGGGTGACAAGCCAAATTTCTTCAAGCCTTTTGAGGTTGAAGAGGCGCTGTTGCGCCTTCTTCACCACACTGTCTGTGTGGGTGGACCATTTCAGTTTGTCTGTGATGTGTACGCCAAGGAACTTAAAACTTTCCACCTTCTCCACTGCTGTCCTGTCGATGTGGATAGGAGGGTGCTCCCTCTACTGTTTCCTGAAGTGCACGGTCTCTATCTATATGTGTTTTTGCTGGTCTCTGTCTATGTGTGTTTTTGGTGTTCTCCGTCTGTGTGTGTTTGCTGGTCTGTGTGTGTTTGCTGGTCTGTGTGTGTTTCTGCTGGTCTGTGTGTGTTTGCAGTCCGTTATACTGTTTAGTAAGGCTGTCTGTCTGGGCGTTGGGAGTTTGGTTCATCTCAGTACAAAGTCAGTTGGATTTAGTGAGTACGTTAGAGGTCTAGCTTGGACACATACACACAGGCACACAAATATATGCCCACACACATACTTGCACAATGTAACACCCTAAAGCACCAGAGAGAGAGAAGAATGAAAGTGACATTAATCCCCCCATCAAGTTTCCCCTATTTCACTCAATATGAAGGAAGTGAAACCTGCACCTCATAGTTTCTACTGGTCCCTTTAGTAATCACACCACCAAAAGGACAGGGTGGGGGGGTGAGGAGACCGCATTAGGAAATGAGAGAAGGAAGGATGAAACCCTGATGGAAAATAAACTGGAGGGAGGGAGAGAGAGAGGTACTGAGGGATGGATGGAGGGGGGAAGGATGTATTGAAGGAGGGGGAGGGAGGGGGAGGTTAATCCAAGCTCATTCCATTCAGTGAGTTCCAGAGATAACTAATACGCTTATCTGTACAAAATCTATCCCACTCAGAGACAAGAGGAAAACAATGGGCTATCACCATTAAAAATAAGTACATAAAGAGAGAGAGAGAATAATAACAATAAAAACACTGGTCAGTCACTAGTTTCTCATGTAATATATGATAATTGATAATAACATAATTCTGCTTTCAGGAATGTGATGTCAGTTGGACTGTAGTTATAAAGTTATCCTCTATCGATTTTCCTCAAGCTCTTATTAAAATAAGTACTTTTATAGAATCTCCAAGACCACATCAGGACAAGAGCAGTTCAACATTTGCAGGTAATATGTTCGGTCTAGCTTTCCTACCCTAAGATTATAATGTAAATGATCACTCCAGTCTTTCTGCACACGTTTTATATCAGACACAATGTTAGCCTCTTCTCATCTCAACCCCTATACTCCGTCCCAAATGCCACCCTATTCCCTACATAGTGCACTACTACTTTTAACGGAATAGGGTGCCATTTGGGACCCCTCGTCTCCATCCTTTCTTCTCTCATCTCGTCTCTTCTCCTAACCTCTGTTTGTTTCCTATTAAACCCAGCCTCGGCAGGCGAATGAGCTTGCCTCCCTCTCTCCTCTCCTTAGGGGCATGTTGGTAATTAGCCCTGATGCTAATATGCACTAATAAGTTAGCATAACATGGCTGTGTTAGTGTATTAGCATACTGCATTAGCATACTGAAAGGCCCTGCTTAATTAGCAACACAGTGATTAAAGGGGATGCTAAAACAGGAGTGAAAAGGCTGAGGAGAATTAGCAGTTAGCACGCTAACACAATCTGACTAACCCTTCCCCACGGACCGCCATGGACTAGAGTTGCAGGCTTTGGTTTTTCCATTTACGTTTTGAGGTTGGACTTTAGCACATATAGCTCGTTAGCACATAGGGCACAATGATTGGTGTTACCTCATTAGTCAGTATGTGTTACACCTGTGCTGGCTTGTCCATCTCGTTAGCAGGAAGGTGTTTCAATGGTGCTGGCCCAGGTGCGATTTAAGAGTGGCTGGCTCAGTGCTCCAGTTGTCGTGAGTTATGTAGAGGGTCAACACCTTTAGTTGGTGTTTCCTATTTTGATTTCCAGACAAAACAATCCTTTATCTGACCTTCCCTGTTTTGCTCCACTTTTTTTAGTTTGTTTCCTGTGTTTAAGTTTGGTATGGGTTTTTCTTTTGTTTGCCTCTACTTGGACAAATGTATTGGATGTTCATGGTGGGCGTCTTTTAGGATCCAGTTGTTGTTGCATGTCAACTTTCAGTGGAGATCCCCCATGAGTGTCTTTCAGAACCTCTCCTAGAACCCCATGTCGTTAGTTTTGTTGTTGTCATTGACTACGCCTCCCCATACACAGTGCCTTTGAGGTGGGGAATTCAGGGAGAGGGGAGGCTCTGAATATAAGCTACACAGAGAGAGAGACACACACACAAACATGCACACACCATTGTTCTGCTCGCAGACAGAACAGAACAGCAATGAGAGCAGGGTTTGTATGCCTTGTTAGCTATGTGTGTTCCTGGGTGCAGAGAGACAGCAAGCGAGAGGGCATGATTCCCTGCCCCATCATATCTGTCTGTGTGTTTATTTCAAATAAAGGAGGGGAAGGTGAGAGAGAAGAGGTTGAGATGGACAGGCAGCAGGGCTTCTCTTGATAAGTGCATGAAGATGGCGGCGACAGACCAAGCAGTCCTGCTTAAAGCTCCTAAGCGAACTTTGCAGTATTTCGTAGTTTTTTTGTTGTGTGTTATTTCTTACATCTTACAGCCCAGTACGTTTTTTTTTGTGTTATTACATACAGCCAGAAAAACAACGTTTTTATATCAGAGTGGTGGCAACTCACCAGCATTATGACCAGGTGTACGACTTTCCTGAATTGGTTCCTTTGATCGCACCCCCCAGGGCAATTGAACTGATCCCAGAGGCTGCTCCAAGATGCAGCTGGCGGAGAAGAGGTATTTCGAGTGGACATCTAGTCTGACTCAGGAGGCGGGCACACCATCCACCGCTTCCGAGTATATTACTATATATTATATCACTATATTATTATATTTCTACCATTCCAGTGTTTTACTTGCTATATTGTTTTGACTTTTGACTTCGTCACCATGGCCTTTTTTTGCCTTTACCTCCCTTATCTCACCTCATTTCACCACCCCTTCCTATAGGCAGAAATTCAAACATGATGTACCAGTGAAGAGGTCTATTCAACGCTGGTCTGACCAATCGGAATCCATGCTTCAAGTTCATCAGGAAGTGTATAGGGGATGTTGTTCCAGTTGTGACTATTAAAACCTACCCAAACCAGAAACCGTGGATAGAGGCAGCATTCACGCTAAACTGAAAGCGTAAACTATCGCATTTAACCATGGCAAGGTGACTGGGAATAGGGTAGAATACAAACAGTGTAGTTATTCCCTCAGTAAAGCAATCAAACAGGCAAGGCTGCTGGCCCAGACGGCAACACTAGCCGCATCCTCAGAACATGCGCAGACCAGCTGGCTGGAGTGTTTACAGACATATTCAATCTCTCCATATCCCAGTCCGCTGTCCCCAGTTGCTTCAATATGTCCACCATTGTTCCTGTCCCCAAGAAAGCAAAGGTAAATTAACTAAATTACTATCGCCCATAGCACTCACTTCTGTCATTATGAAGTGCTTTGAGAGGCTAGTTAATAAGGATCATATCACCTCTACCTTACCTGACACACTAGACCCACTTCAATTTGCTTACCGCCCCAATAGATCCACAGACGATGCAATCACCATCACACTGCACACTGCCCTATCCCATCTGGATAAGAGGAATAGCTAAATTATGCTGTTCACTGACTATAGCTCAACCTTCAACACCATAGTACCCTCCATGCTCAAAATCAAGCTTGGGGACCTGGATCTGAACCCTGCCGTGTGCAACTGGGTCCTGGACTTCCTGATGGGCAGACCCGAGGTGGGGAAGGTAGGAAATCTCCACTTCACTGATCCTCATCACAGGGGCCCAGCATGCTCAGCCCCCTCCTGTACTCCTTGTTCACCCATGACTGCGTGGCCATACATGCTTCCAACTCAATCTTCAAGTTTGCAGACAATACAACCATAGTAGGCCTGACGACCAACAATGACGAGACAGCCAACAGGGAGGAGGTGGTGTCAGGAAAATAACCTTTCCCTCAACGTCATCAAAAGGAAGGAGCTGATCGTGAACTTCAGGAAACAGCAGAGGGAGCACACCCCTATCCTGATTGACGGGACTGCAGTGAAGGTGGAAAGCTTCAAGTTCCTCAGCGTACACATCACGACACATGACGATCTGAAATGCTTCACCCACACAGACAGTGTTGTGAAGAAGTCGCAACAGTGCATCTTCAACTTCGGGAGGCTGAAGAAATTTGTCTTGGCCCCTAAGACCCTCACAAACTTTTACAGAAGCACAATTGAGAGCATCCTGTCTGGCTGGTACGGCAACTGCACCACCCGCAACCGCAGGGTGGTCTGCCCAAAGCATCACCAGGGGCACACCGTCGGCTTTACAGGACACCTAAAGCACCAGATGTCACAGGAAATACAAAGATCATCAAGGACATCAACCACCTGAGCCATGGCCTGTTCTCCCCACTGTCATACAGAAGTCGAGGTCAATACAGGTGCATCAAAGCTGGGACCGAGAGTCTGAAAAACAGCTTCTATCTCAAGTCCATCAGACTGTTAAAAATACTAGCCATCACTAGCCGGCTACCACCCGATTACTCAGCCCTGCATCTTACAGGCTGCTGCCCTATTTACATTTCCATGTTATAGCTGGTCACTTTAATAATCAAACACTAGTCACTTTAATAATGTTTAAATACTGCTTTACTCATTTCATATTTATATACTGTATTCTATTCTTCTGTATTTTAGTCAATGCAACTCCGACATTGCTCGTCCTAATATTTATTTATCTCTTAATTCCATTACTTTATTTTTAGATGTGTGTATTGTTGTGAATTTGTAGATATTAGTGGCCCACAAGCGTCCTGCTACACCAGCAATAGTATCTGCTAAATATGTGTATGTGACCAAAACAATTTGATCTGAGAGAATGAAAGGATTGAGTGCCAGGGAGAATCACTAGTGATCTTTGGTGTGAGTTTATGTGTTAGATCTATATCTGGCTATATCTCATGGAAACAGGTGCGCGCCCACACACACACACACACACACACACACACACACACAGACAGACACCACCATCTCACTCCCATACAAGCTAAACACATTCTGTGCCTACTTCGAGGAAAACAACACCCAGCCCCTGATGTGGGCCCTCGCAGCTCACTTGGACAGCGAGTAAGACATTCAAGATTCTCCCCCCCCCCTCCTCTTTAGCACTCGAAACAGCCTAAATTCGTTGGGGCATACATTGTGTCCAAAGCGTTCCACTGTGATGCTGGCCCATGTTGACTCCACTGCTTCCCAGAGTTGTGTCATGTTGGCTGGATGTCCTTTGGGTGGTGGACCATTGTTGATACACACGGGAGGGAAACTGTTGAGCGCAGTAGCGATGCTTGGGTAAAATCACTAGAGAACCCAAGCTATGTTGCAACACTACTGTATGTGCTGTGATAATTGCGTTGTTTGCTCTATAAACTGTTAATTCATATGTCTTGCCACCCTGATATATAGGCATCAGGCCGAGACAATAACAAGTGGCAGAATAAATAGAACCACACCTTTGTTTCATTACAAAATCTGTCCAGTGAAGTCCACAAAGCATACTGCATGTAACAAACAGTTATATGACCTACAGCATGGTCAATCCTGTTAATGTTTCCCAAATTCTAAACAACTATTGAGTTAGAACACCGGGGAGTTACCGCAAATAAAACAGGATCCGCCTCAACTCTTCCAGCACCATTTCAACTTCAACTTCAACATCATCAAATCATCTTTGCTTAGTCTAATAGAGTGACAACTAAAATTTCCCCAAAACAAGTTCGTCCAATCAACGTAAGCTAAATATCATGTTGCTTTCCATGGTACTGATTTCATGTTGATTCAGCTTATTTGTAGAGAATTGCCAATGCCATCCTCCTCCTTCATGTTACCTAAACAGTCTATGACTCTGTCATACAGTATATGCTTTTAGTTTTTGTTGTCCTAGGCCACCTGGCTAAAATACTTGCTCGCTAGCCTAACTTCCTTTCATGGACAATGATTAGCCAAATGTATGAATTTATGTTTGGATCAGAATCATTGTAATCATTGGCCAGTACAGAGAACTAAGTAAAACCACGAGTCCAAATCCCTATCTCTGTCCATGGCGAACTTAGGAAAGGGACAAAAGATACATTTTTCTTTTACAGTGGCTTGTGACAGTTTTCACCCCCCCTTCGCATTGTTCCTATTTGGTTGCCTTATAATCTGGAAATAAAATAGATTTTTGAGGGGTTTGTATCATTTGATTCACACAGCATGCTGACAAATATTTTTTATTGTGAAACAAACAAGGAATAAGACAGAAAAACAGAAAAGTTGACCGTGCATAACCATTCACCCCCCCCCTCCCCCAAAGTCAATACTTGGTAGAGCCATTACAGCTGCAAGTCTCTCTCTCTATAAGCTTAGCACATCTAGCCACTGGGATTGGTTCCACTGGTGTTCAGCAATCTTTAAGTCATACCGCAGATTCTCAATTGAATTGAGGTCTGGGCCATTTAAGACATTTAAATGTTTCCCCGTAAACCACTCGTGTGTTACTTTAGCAGTATGCTTAGGGTCATTGTCCTGCTGGAAGGTGAACCTCCGTCCCAGCCTCAAATCTCTGGAAGACTGAAACAGGTTTACCTCAAGAATTTCCCTGTATTTAGCGCCATCCATCATTCCCTCAATTCTGACCAGTTTCCCAGTCCCTGCCGATGAAAAACATCCCCACAGCATTACGCTGCCACCACCATGCTTCATTGTGGGGATGGAGTTCTCAGGGTGATGAGAGGTGTTGGGTCTGCATCAGCATAGCGTTTTCCTTGATGGCCAAAAACCTACATTTTTGTCTCATCTGACCAGAGTACCTAATTCCATGTGATTGGGGAGTCTCCCACATGCTTTTTGGCGAACACCAAACGTGTTTCCTTATTTTCTTCTTTAAGCAATGGCATTTTTATGGCCCCTCTTCCGTAAAGCCCAGCTATGTGGAGTGTACGGCTTAAAGTGGTCCTATGGACAGATACTCTGTGGAGCTTTGCAGCTCCTTCAGGCTTACCTTTGGTCTCTTTGTTGCCTCTCTGATTAATGCCCTCCTTGCCTGGTCTGTGAGTTTGGTGGGTGGCCCTCTCTTGGCAGGTTTGTTGTGGTGCCATATTCTTTCCATTGTTTTTATAATGGATTGAATGGTGCTCCCTGGGATGTTCAGATATGTTTTATAACCCAACCCTGATCTATACTTCTCCACAACTTTGTCCCTGACCTGTTTGGAGAGCTCCTTGGTCTTCATGGTGCCGCTTGCTTGGTGGTGCCCCTTGCTTTGTTGTGTTGCAGACTCTGGGGCCTTTCAGAACAGGTGTATATATACTGAGATCATGTGACAGATCATGTGACACTGTGATCCCATGTGATTCCACCCAGGTGGACTTTATTTAACTAATTATGTTCCATCTGAAGGTAATTGGTTTCACCTTATCCTATTTAGGGACTTCATAGCAAAGGGGGTGAATACATATTCCAATTTTTTAAACAAGTATTTTTTTTCCATTTCACCTCACCAATTTTGACTATTTTATATATGTCCATTACATGAAATCCAAATAAATATCTATTTAAATTACACATTGTAATATAGCAAAATAGGAAAAATGACAAGGGGGATGAATACTTTTGCAAGGCACTGCAGATTTTGTATTGTGATTGATACATTTTTGGGGGAAGCCTTGCCAGTGCATCTTGCACCTACTACAATACCCAGTAACCGGTGCATCTTACTACAATACCCAGTAACCGGTGCATCTTGCACCTACTACAATACCCAGTAACCGGTGCATCTTGCACCTACTACATTACCCAGTAACCGGTGCATCTTGCACCTACTACAATACCCAGTAACCGGTGCATCTTGCACCTACTACATTACCCAGTAACCGGTGCATCTTACTACAATACCCAGTAACCGGTGCATCTTGCACCTACTACAATACCCAGTAACCGGTGCATCTTGCACCTACTACCATACCCCATTCAAAGGCACTTCATTATTTGGTCTTTCCCATTCACCCTCTGAATTTCACATATACACGATCTATGCCTCAATTGATTCAAGGCATAAAAAATCCATCTTTATACTGTCTCCTACCCTTCATCTACACCAGCGGTCACCAACCTTTTCTGAGTCAAGATCCCTTTCTGAGTCAAAATGCAAGCTGAGATCTAACACTCTGATTTTTTTTTAAACACGACATAAAAAACTTAAGCCTATGCAACATTAACCAATTAAAAATAGTTCTGTAGAAATGAGTTTTGTGCAGCAGGCTATATACCTAATACATTATCACTGTATAATGATTCAATTCTTCTCAGACCATTTTGAAATTACATTGAAACATTGCAGCTATATGATCATACTGGTAATAGATAATGTGTTGTATTATTTGTGAGGCACAGCTGAGTGAAAATAATATTTTTTTTTTTTACTGGACTGATGGTCTGTCTAAGGGGATGGAGAGAGCATCTGATTGTCTGTCTAAGGGGATGGAGAGAGCATCTGATGGTCTGTCTAAGGGGATGGAGAGAGCATCTGATTGTCTGTCTAAGGGGATGGAGAGAGCATCTGATGATCTGTCTGAGGGGAGGGAGAGAGCATCTGATGATCTGTCTGAGGGGAGGGAGAGAGCATCTGAGGGTCAGTCTAAGGGGAGGGAGAGAGCATCTGACGATCAGTCTGAGGGGAGGGAGGGAGCATCTGATGATCAGTCTGAGGGGAGGGAGAGAGCATCTGATGATCAGTCTGGGGAGGGAGAGAGCATCTGATGATCAGTCTGAGGGGAGGGAGAGAGCATCTGATGATCAGTCTGAGGGGAGGGAGAGAGCATCTGATGATCAGTCTGAGGGGAGGGAGAGAGCATCTGATGATCAGTCTGAGGGGAGGGAGAGAGCATCTGATGATCAGTCTGAGGGGAGGGAGAGAGCATCTGATGATCAGTCTGAGGGGATGGAGAGAGCATCTGATGATCAGTCTGAGGGGAGGGAGAGAGCATCTGATTGTCAGTCTGAGGGGAGGGAGAGAGCATCTGACGATCAGTCTGAGGGGAGGGAGAGAGCATCTGATTGTCAGTCTGAGGGGAGGAGAGAGCATCTGACGATCAGTCTGAGGGGAGGAGAGAGCATCTGATGGTCAGTCTAAGGGGAGGGAGAGAGCATCTGAGTGTCAGTCTGAGGGGAGGGAGAGAGCATCTGATGATCAGTCTGAGGGGAGGGAGAGAGCATCTGATGATCTGTCTGAGGGGAGGGAGAGAGCATCTGATGGTCAGTCTGAGGGGATGGAGAGAGCATCTGATTGTCAGTCTGAGGGGAGGGAGAGAGCATCTGATGATCAGTCTGAGGGGAGGGAGAGAGCATCTGATGATCAGTCTGAGGGGAGGGAGAGAGCATCTGATGATCAGTCTGAGGGGAGGGAGAGAGCATCTGATGATCAGTCTGAGGGGAGGGAGAGAGCATCTGATGATCAGTCTGAGGGGAGGGAGAGAGCATCTGATGATCAGTCTGAGGGGAGGGAGAGAGCATCTGATGATCAGTCTGAGGGGAGGGAGAGAGCATCTGATGATCAGTCTGAGGGGAGGGAGAGAGCATCTGATTGTCAGTCTGAGGGGAGGGAGAGAGCATCTGACGATCAGTCTGAGGGGAGGAGAGAGCATCTGATTGTCAGTCTGAGGGGAGGGAGAGAGCATCTGACGATCAGTCTGAGGGGAGGGAGAGAGCATCTGATGATCAGTCTGAGGGGAGGGAGAGAGCATCTGATGATCAGTCTGAGGGGAGGGAGAGAGCATCTGATGATCAGTCTGAGGGGAGGGAGAGAGCATCTGATGATCAGTCTGAGGGGAGGGAGAGAGCATCTGATGATCAGTCTGAGGGGAGGGAGAGAGCATCTGATGATCAGTCTGAGGGGAGGGAGAGAGCATCTGATGATCAGTCTGAGGGGAGGGAGAGAGCATCTGATGATCAGTCTGAGGGGATGGAGAGAGCATCTGATGATCAGTCTGAGGGGAGGGAGAGAGCATCTGATTGTCAGTCTGAGGGGAGGGAGAGAGCATCTGACGATCAGTCTGAGGGGAGGGAGAGAGCATCTGATTGTCAGTCTGAGGGGAGGGAGAGAGCATCTGACGATCAGTCTGAGGGGAGGGAGAGAGCATCTGATGGTCAGTCTAAGGGGAGGGAGAGAGCATCTGATTGTCAGTCTGAGGGGAGGAGAGAGCATCTGATGATCAGTCTGAGGGGATGGAGAGAGCATCTGATGATCTGTCTGAGGGGAGGGAGAGAGCATCTGAGGGTCAGTCTAAGGGGAGGGAGAGAGCATCTGATTGTCAGTCTGAGGGGAGGGAGAGAGCATCTGATGGTCTGTCTGAGGGGAGGGAGAGAGCATCTGAGGGTCAGTCTAAGGGGAGGGAGAGAGCATCTGATTGTCAGTCTAAGGGGAGGGAGAGAGCATCTGATTGTCAGTCTAAGGGGAGGGAGAGAGCATCTGATTGTCAGTCTGAGGGGAGGGAGAGAGCATCTGAGGGTCAGTCTAAGGGGAGGGAGAGAGCATCTGATTGTCAGTCTGAGGGGAGGGAGAGAGCATCTGATGATCAGTCTGAGGGGAGGGAGAGAGCATCTGATGATCAGTCTGAGGGGAGGGAGAGAGCATCTGATGATCAGTCTGAGGGGAGGGAGAGAGCATCTGATTGTCAGTCTGAGGGGAGGGAGAGAGCATCTGACGATCAGTCTGAGGGGAGGGAGAGAGCATCTGATTGTCAGTCTGAGGGGAGGGAGAGAGCATCTGATGATCAGTCTGAGGGGAGGGAGAGAGCATCTGATGGTCAGTCTAAGGGGAGGGAGAGAGCATCTGATTGTCAGTCTGAGGGGAGGGAGAGAGCATCTGATGATCAGTCTGAGGGGAGGGAGAGAGCATCTGATGGTCAGTCTGAGGGGAGGGAGAGAGCATCTGATGATCAGTCTGAGGGGAGGGAGAGAGCATCTGATGATCAGTCTAAGGGGAGGGAGAGAGCATCTGATGATCAGTCTAAGGGGAGGGAGAGAGCATCTGATGATCAGTCTGAGGGGAGGGAGAGAGCATCTGATGATCAGTCTGAGGGGAGGGAGAGAGCATCTGATGATCAGTCTAAGGGGAGTGAGAGAGCATCTGATGATCAGTCTAAGGGGAGGGAGAGAGCATCTGATGATCAGTCTGAGGGGAGGGAGAGAGCATCTGATGGTCAGTCTGAGGGGAGGGAGAGAGCAGAAGTGAGGCTGCCTCATACCCAACTCACCGTTACTCCGGTCTCCCTTCCTCCACTGAAAAAGGGTACAGCTGATGGCAAAACTGCACTGCACTATTTCTTACTGACAGTTGTGGCTGCTTTGCTTGATGTATTGTTGTCTACCTTCTTGCTCTTTGTGTTGTTGTCTGTGCCCAATAATGGTTGTACCATGTTTTTTGCTGCTTCCATGATGTGCTGTTGCCATGTTGTGTTGCTATCATGTTGTTCTCACGTTGTTTTTCTACCGTCTGTCTTTATGTAGTGTTGTGGTGTCTCTCTTGTCGTGATGTGTGTTTTGTCCTATATTTTTGTTTTGTGTTTATTTTTAAATCAGAGCCCCCTTCCCTGCAGGAGGCCTTTTGGCTTTTGGGAGGCCATCATTGCCAATAAGAATTTGTTATTAACTGACTTACCTAGTTAAGTAAAGGTAAAATTAAATAAAAATAAGCAATATGCCTCATTCACCAATTTATGTTATTAATCCTGTGACCAGAGAAAGGAAAATATTCCTCAATATAAAATAAATCCACAAGCTGCTAATAATAACAACACAATCTTAAACACTTTGCTCTGCTCATTCATAGCAGCTGCAGTACTGGTTGTTGTGTGAGTGGAAGTAGGGAGAACACGTTTTGAAATCACAGTGTCAACTTTGCTGTGCATTCAAGGATTCTTTTTACAGTTTATAGCACAAGGAAACTGTGCCGACACAGTGATCTGTGCTGTCTGATTGGCCAGCGGTAGGCCTATAGGTGCACTGGATTTTCTCTCTGGGCCTGCTAGGTCCTTCAGACACATAAAATAGTTCAGAATGGCAAGACTTTTCCTTCCCGGTGGGCTGCCAGTAGTGTAAAGTACTTACAGTAAGTAAAAAGTACCTAAGTCATTTTTTTCTGTACTTTACTTTACTATTTATTTTTTTTGACAACTTTTACTTTTACTCCACTACATTCCAAAAGAAAATAACACCCAAAAGTACTCTTTACATTTGGAATGCTTAGCAGGACAGGAACATGTCCAAATTCACACACTTATCAAGAGAACATCCCTCGTCATCCCTACTGTGTTCTGGGGGACTCGCTAAACACAAATGCTTAATTTGTAAATGAAGACTGAGTGTTGGAGTGTGCCCCTTGCTAGCCATAAATAAATATAAAACAAGAAAATAATGGCGACTGGTTTGCTTAATATAAGGAATGTCAAATTATTTATGCTTTACCTTTTGATACTTAAGTATATTTTAGAAAATACATTTACTTTGATACTTAAGTATATTTAAAACCAAATACTTTTAGACTTTTACTCAAGTAATATTTTATTGAGTGACTTTGAGTTTGAGTTTTATTTTTACAGGAACAGTGCACATTAATCAACGTTTCAGTAAAAGTGCCTGTTTTAGCCAGCCTGCAAATTTTCAACCGCAGTCCCTGGGCAGGTTATTAAAAACAATTACAATATAGACAATCGTTGAGCAGTGAGCACACGCAGAGCAACATAGGACAAGCAAGACATAGCATACAGACAGAGCAACATAGGACAAGCAAGACATAGCATACAGACAGAGCAACATAGGACAAGCAAGACATAGCATACAGACAGAGCAACATAGGACAAGGACAAGCAAGACAAAATCGCTGAAGTTGGAGACTTTTATCTCCCTCACCAACTTCAAACATCAGCTATCTGAGCAGCTAACCGATCGCTGCAGCTGTACATAATCTATTGGTAAATAGCCCACCCATTTTCTCCTACCTCATCCCCACAGTTTTTATTTATTTACTTTTCTGCTCTTTTGCACACCAATATCTCCACCTGTACATGATCATCTGATCATTTATCACTCCAGTGTTAATCTGCAATATTGTAATTATTCCCCTACCTCCTCATGCCTTTTGCACACATTGTATATAGACTCCCCTTTTTTTCTACTGTGTTATTGACTTGTTAATTGTTTACTCCATGTGTAACTCTGTGTTGTCTGTTCACACTGCTATGCTTTATAATGGCCAGGTCGCAGTTGCAAATGAGAACTTGTTCTCAACTAGCCTATCTGGTTAAATAAAGGTGAAATAAAAAAATAAAAAAATAAAAAAACATAGCATACAGACAGAGCAACATAGGACAAGCAAGACGTAGCATACAGACAGGGCAACATAGAACCAGCAAGACGTAGCATACAGACAGAGCAACATAGAACAAAAAGCAACAAGACAAAATTCATAAAAGCAACAATGTGTTTCCACACCTCACAAGCTACAGACAACAGATAACATGGAAAGAGGCAACACACAGCTAGGGACCATGTTCACAAATCTGATTGACCTTTAGCCAGGTCTTCAAGCATTTTGTGAAAGTGTGATAGGTGGTGCAGTTATGTGTGTCTGATGGCAGTGTATTCCAGACATGGGAAGCTCTCACAGAGAAAGCGGATTTACTAAAAGTGCTTTTCCTTAAGGGAACTATACAGTCACCTCTCATGGCAGACCTTGTGGATCTGATGCCATATGTTTGGGTTTTCTGTTTAACAAAAATACTGAGTGGAGGGGGAGCCAGGCAATTTAGGATCTTGAATACAAGACATGCGTCTGTGTATTACACAAGATTTTCCCAACTCAGGAGCTCATGCTTTCTGAGGATGTAACAGTGATGATGGCTATTGGGCTTCCTATCAAGCACTTTGAGAGCCTGTTTGTAGACAGACTGAATAGGTTTTAATGTTGTACAGCAAGCTTGGGCCCAAGCAGTATGTTAAGTGGGGGAGTATCATAGATTTGAAATACAGTTTTGCTACCTCTGTAGTCAAACAAGTTCATATAAATCGGAAATTAGCTAGGTTGAATTTGGTTATCTGAATGACCTTTTTCACATGCTTTTTAAAAGAGAGGTTGTAATCAAGTATGATGCAAAGGTGCTTAAAATCAGATACCACCCGGAGCTTCTCCTCTGACACATAGACATCTGGCTCAGTAGCATCTGTTGCCCTCTTTGTGAAGAACATGCAAACAGTTTTTTTTCACATTGAGATGCAAACACAAGTCACTGAGTCACTTTGTAACCTGGACCATTACAGTAGTGAGTCACTGAGTCACTTTGTAACCTGGACCATTACAGTAGTGAGTCACTGAGTCACTTTGTAACCTGGACCATTACAGTAGTGAGTCACTGAGCCACTTTGTAACCTGGACCATTACAGTAGTGAGTCACTGAGCCACTTTGTAACCTGGACCATTACAGTAGTGAGTCACTGAGTCACTTTGTAACCTGGACCATTACAGTAGTGAGTTCTTGTGCAGCTTGTTGTTTGCTCTTTACATGCACATATATCACTGTATCACCTGCATACATTTGAACTTCAGACCCAGTACAGACAGAAGGCAGATCATTAATGTACAGGCTGAACAGGAGGGGCCCCAGTATTGACCCTTGGGGCACGCCCACATCATAGCTACGAGTGGGCAACAGCTCATTGCTTACTCTGACACACTGAGTTCTGCCTTCAAGGTATGATTTCATCCATCTCAAGGCATCGGGGGAAAAGTTGAACTTGGACAATTTTGTGATGAGAATCTCATGGTTAACAGTATCAAAAGCCTTTCTTCGGTCCAGAAACACAGCCCCAACAACTCCCCCTTTGTCCATCTTGGACTTCACATTTTCCAGAAGAGTTGGCCGTTTCTGTGGAGTGTTTCGCTCTGAAGCCAAACTGCATGGAGTGTAATGTGAAAGGGCTGTTGTTGAGGTGGGCAATCAGTTGTTCTGCTACACACTTTTCAACAACCTTTGACACCACAGGTAGTATACTAATGGGCCTGTAGTTACTCACGTCAGCAGGGTTGACTCAGAAACCTCCCTTATGATGAAGACAGGTTGAGCGTCATTCACTAGCACTGAGCCCAAGAAACCAGTGGAGGGGTTCTGTGTCAGTACCCTGACAGAGTCAATAAAGTAGGAATTGAAGGCTATTGCTATTTCAACTGCATCCTGTGTTAGATTGTTATTCACCATGATTTATATTTATATTTTATTTGAGTATTTTTCTATAAAGGTATCGTTACTTTTTCTCAAGTTTGACATGTTGGTTACTTGTTCCACTGCTAAGGGCTGCTGAATGCAATCAAATCAAATCAAATTGTATTTGTCACATGTGTAGGTGTAGACCTTACCGTGAAATGCTTACTTACACATTGAATCAAGTGCACGAAACAGATTTTAAAAATTGTAACGCATGGCTTTATCGTAGATTGTTTTGCAGAAATGTTTGGTGATCGACTAGGAAAGCCTTAGAGATCGACCAGTCAATCGTGGTGGACCGATTGGTGACCACTGATCTACACTGATTGAAGTGGATTTAACAAGTGACATCAGCAAGCGATCATGTCTTTCACTTGGATTCACCTGGTCAATCTAATGTCTTGTATACTCAGTGGACAATACGGCTTTGCTGCATCCACTTATACTGTTACACGCTGTATAACACACACACTCAATAATTCAGGGTGCTAAAGGAGGCCAGGCGTGTGTGTGTGTGTGTGTGTGTGTGTGTGTGTGTGTGTGTGTGTGTGTGTGTGTGTGTGTGTGTGTGTGTGTGTGTGTGTGTGTGTGTGTGTGTGTGTGTGTGTGTGTGTGTGTGTGTGTGTGTGTGTGTGTGTGTGTGTGTGTGTGTGTGTGTGTGTGTGGTAGTTTGGAGGAGCTATAATAACAAGAGCTAGCCTGGGTTTGCAGACCCAACGACCGCCATAAAAAATGCAACCCCATGTCTTCACATCACCTCCACTGTCGCACACACACACTCTCCTCCCCTCCCAGGGTTGCCAGCTCTAGCTAAAATGTATAGCCCAATCCCCACTCAAAACCGACCCACTAGGCCTAAAACCTATCCCGAAAAATGGCAGTAGGAGAGGAGTTGCCACATTTATCCCTTAGGTGTCTGCATGAATGACAATCTAAATCTAATTAGTAAAACAGCTTTACCTCTCTGCATTTCTCCCTTTGTGATTGGTTCATCACATCAAATTATTTAATTTGAACTGGAGAAGTGTTTGATAGTAAATTCTTAAGATGTATGTTTCATTAATCATAAAACATTACTATGAAATGGTGTGAACACAACATTAAACATTGTAAAATAGTTTTAATAGAAGTCACATTGGCCTGCCAGGCGGTGCAGTGGTCTAAGGCACTGCATCACAGTGCTAGCTGTGCCACCAGAGACTCTGGGTTTGAGCCCAGGCTCTGTTTCAGCCGGCCGTGCGGCGCATGATTTTCTGGGTTTGGGAGTGTTTGGCTGGCAGGGATATCCTTGTCTCATCACTCACTAGTGACTCCTGTGGTGGGCCAGGTGTAGTGCAGGTTGCTAGGTTGTACGGTGTTTCCTCCAACACATTGGTGCGGCTGACTTCCGGGTTGGATGCTCGCTGTGTTAAGAAGCGTCGCGGTTGGGTTGTGTTCCTCATCTCTCCCGAGTCCGTATGAGAGTTGCAGCGATAAGACAGTTACTTGAAATTGGGGAGAATATTTTTTTTTAATACATTGCTAAAAAAAAAACTTATTTTGAACTGGAGTATGAAACCCCCAAAAAGCCCCAACAGTTGGTTTTTTGGCTTCTTTTACTTCATATACATATCAATCCAACCAGCTGTCCCTATCATCCATCCCTCTGGAAATGAGAGAGAGAGAAGATCCTGTACATCAAGAGATTTTATTCTACTTATTCTAATAAATCACTCACTACTATAATGATCTTGACAACTATCGTCCCATATCAAGGCGTCCTTGTCTACTTCAGTCCTTGGTGAATGTAAATCTGTATTTTAGAGAACTATTACTACAACTACATAAGTTGTAAGTGATGTTCTCAATGCTTTGGCTGCTATGATGTGTTATGCTGCCTGCCCTATTTATAGATTTGTCAAAAGCTTTTGACACAGCGGATCACTCTGGCTTATTGAGTAATTGGTCTGAGGTTAAGCCTTGGCACTGATGCCTGTTTTGTGGTTTCACAATTATCTTAGTGACAGAACCCAGGCCATTATGGTGAACGGGAGTTCAATTGAAGTGCCTAACGCGGTACCCCAGTGTTCGATTTTGAGACCATTGTTGTTCACATTGTTTAACAATGACATTGGAAATACTGTTAACACCTGTAACATTAATCTCTCACAGATATTTATTCCTGTGCCTCATCGGCGCAGCAGGCCATTTGCGATTTTTACACAATCCAAAAATCACTTACTGATCTTAAATTAGTGTTAAATGCAAATCAAACTGCTGTTCTCTAGGTCTCGTAATGTTGACCCTGAGGACTGGGTATTTGCACTATAAATGGAGCCTAAATTGATCAAGTTTCTCACACTAAGTTATCTGGATTGATATCTTGTTATCTGGGTATCTGGATTGACGACAAGTTGTCTTTGGAAACACACATTGAACATTTTAGAAAGAAGCTGAGATCTATTGTTGTTTTTTTAAATTAAATAAATCATGCCTCAGTTCTGAAAATACAGTGCCTTGCGAAAGTATTCGGCCCCCTTGAACTTTGCGACCTTTTGCCACATTTAAGGCTTCAAACATAAAGATATAAAACTGTATTTTTTTGTGAAGAATCAACAACAAGTGGGACACAATCATGAAGTGGAACGACATTTATTGGATATTTCAAACTTTTTTTTAAGTTAAACTTTCTCATTTGTTGCATTAGGATTATATTGCATTATTTTCATGTATTCTAGGCCTTGTTGTATGAATTTTGGATCTATCATCCCAGAGTCTATTTGAACCGTCTCAGACAAGTAATTTTATCAAACCCCCGGAACAACGGAACGCCCTTTGTTTCGAGCCCTGACTACATACCAAGTTAGAAAGCACATTGTTTAATCCTCTATCCTTATCTCTGAAACTGCTAGCTAGTTAATTATTCCGTTGTTCTCACATCACTTGTCATGACCGGCACAGCCAGAAGAGGACTGGCCACCCCACATAGCCTGGTTCCTCTCTAGGTTTCTTCCCAGGTTTTGGCCTTTCTAGGGAGTTTTTCCTAGCCACCGTGCTTCTACACCTGCATTGCTTGCTGTTTGGGGTTTTAGGCTGGGTTTCTGTACAGCACTTTGAGATATCAGCTGATGTACGAAGGGCTATATAAATAAATTTGATTTGATTTGATGACTGTGCTGTGAACATCCCCCCTCCCCACACCACTCAGCACCAGCCTGCCTCACTGTCTGAGAGTCAGCAGTAGCAGGTCAAAGTTACATGTTTTTTTATTTTAAAGGAAAGATGCCATGGTGGTCACGGTCCAATTTAGAGGTACCCCCCCCTCCCCCAAGGAAAACCTGCGACCAATACATTTTCACCCATGACATCGTTTTCAAAGTCTCCCAATTTGGCAGGAAAACCATTGACAAGGAAACCCTGTCTCGTCATCTCCCCTCCCCTCCCCTCCCCTTCCCTTCCCTCCCCTCCCCTCCCCTCCTCTCCTCTCCTCTCCTCCCTTCCCGTCCCCTCCTCACCTCTCCTCTCCTCTCCTTAGACTTGAGGAATAGATCATGTACATCATATCAGCACATATACACTGATCCAGACAATATATTTAATCTAGTCAAGCATGCTGGAGAACAGGGTAGCATCCCAAATGGCCCTCTATTCCTATATAGCGCACAACTTTTGACCAGAGCTCAATGGGCTCCGTTCAAAAGTAGTGCACTATATAGAGCACATGGGGCCATTTGGGACACAGCCCATGAAGAACATGGAAGAGACATGCAGGGAGAGACGAGACTGTGCTACATGGAGCATGGAGTGAGTGTATTTTATGGAGTGGGATATGTTGTATGTCCTGAGTTTCTGTGTCTCTCTGTCTCTGTCTGTCTGTCTCTCTCTCTCTCTCTCTCTGTCTCTGTCTCTCTCTCTCTCTCTCTCTCTCTCTCTATCTGTCTCTGTCTCTCTCTCTCTCTCTCTCTCTCTCTCCCCCCCCCTTTCTCTCTGTCTGTCTCTCAATTCAATTCAATTCAACTCAAGGGGCTTTATTGACATGGGAAACGTGTTAACATTGCCAAAGCAAGTGAGGTAGATAATATACAAAGGTGAAATAAACAATAAATATTAACAGTGAACATTACACATACAGAAGTTTAAAAACAATAAAGACATTGCAAATGTCATATTATGCATATATACAGTGTTGCAACGATGTACAAATGGTTAAAGTACACTCGGGAAAATAAATAATCATAAATATGGGTTGTATTTACAATGTTGTTTGTTCTTCACTGGTTGCCCTTTTCTTGTGGCAACAGGTCATAAATCTTGCTGCTGTGATGTCACACTGTGGTATTTCACCCAGTAGATGTGGGGGTTTATTATCATTGGATTTGTTTTTCGAATTCTTTGTGGATCTGTGTGATCAGAGGGAAATACGAGTCCCTAATATGGTCATACATTGCGCAGGAGGTTAGGAAGTGCAGATCAGTTTCCACCTCATTTTGTGGGCAGTTTGTGGGCAGTGTGCACATAGCCTCTCATCTTGAGAGCCATGTCTGCCTACGGCAGCCTTTCTCAATAGCAGGGCTATGCTCACTGAGTCTGTACATAGTCAAACCTTTCCTTAAGTTTGGGTCAGTCACAGTGGTCAGGTATTCTGAAACTGTGTACTCTCTGTTTAGGGCCAAATAGCATTCTAGTTTTCTCTGTTTTTTGTTAATTCTTTCCAATGTGTCAAGTAATTATCTAGTTGTTTTCTCATGATTTGGTTGGGTCTAATTGTGTTGCTGTCCTGGGGCTTTGTAGGGTCTGTTTGTGTTTGTGAACAGAGCCCCAGGACCAGCTTGCTTAGGGGACTCTTCTCCAGGTTACCCTCTCTGTCGGTGATGGCTTTGTTATGGAAGGTTTGGGAATCTCTTCCTTTTAGGTGGTTGTAGAATTTAACCTCTCTTTTCTGGATTTTGATCATTAGTGGGTATCGGCCTAATTCTGCTTTGAATGCATTATTTAGTGTTCTACGTTGTACACAGAGGATATTTATGCAGAACTCTGCATGCAGAGTCTCAATTTGGTGTTTGTCCAATTTTGTGAAATCTTGGTTGTTGAGCGGACCCCAGACCTCACAACAATAAAGGGCAATGGGCTCTATGACTGATTCAAGTATTTTTAGCAAGATCGTAAATGGTATGTTGAATTTTATGTTCCTTTTGATGGCTTAGACTGCCCTTCTTGCCTTGTCTCTCAGATCGTTCACAGCTTTGTTGAAGTTACCTGTGGCGCGGATGTTTAGGCCAAGGTATGTATAGTTTTTTGGTGACAGAAGCACCAGATCATCAGCAAACAGTAGACATTTGACTTCAAATTCTAGTAGGGTGAGGCCGGGTGCTGCAGACTTTTCTAGTGCCGGCGTCAATTAGTTGATATATATGTTGAAGAGGGTGGGGCTTAAGCTGCATCCCTGTCTCACCCCACGACCCTGTGTGAAGAATTGTGTGTGTTTTTTGCCAATTTTAACTTGACACTTGTTGTTTGTGTACATGGATTTTATGTCATATGTTTTACCCCCAACACCACTTTCCATCAAATTGTATAGCAGACCCTCATGCCAAATTGAGTCAAAGGCTTTTTTGAAATCAACAAAGCATGAGAAGACTTTGCCTTTGTTTTGTTTGTCAATTAGGCTGTGCAGGGTGAATACATGGTCTGTTGTATGGTCATTTGGTAAGAAGCCAATTTGACATTTGCTCAGTACATTGTTTTGATTGAGGAAATGTACGAGTCTGCTGTTAATGATAATGCAGAGGATTTTCCCAAGGTTGCTGTTGACGCATATCACATGGTAGTTATTGGGGTCAGATTTGTCTCCACTTTTGTGGATTGGGGTGATCAGTCCTTGGTTCCAAATATTGGGGAAGATGCCAGAGCTAAGGATGATGTTAAAGAGTTTTAGTATAGCCATTTGGAATATGTTGTCTGTATATTTGATCATTTCATTGAGGATACCATCAACACCACATGCCTTTTTGGGTTGGAGGGTTTTTATTTTGTCCTGTAGCTCATTCAAGGTAATTGGAGAATCCAGTGGGTTCTGGTAGTCTTTAATAGTTGATTCTAAGATTTGTATGTGATCATGTATATGTTTTTGCTCTTTATTCTTTGTTATAGAGCCAAAAAGATTGGAGAAGTGGTTTACCCATACATCTCCATTTTGGATAGATAATTCTTCATGTTGTTGTTTGTTTAGTGTTTTCCAATTTTCCCAGAAGTGGTTAGAGTCTATGGATTCGTCAATTTCATTGAGCTGATTTCTGACATGCTGTTCCTTCTTTTTCTGTAGCTCAGTCTCTCTCTCTCTCCCTCCCTTTATACTGTCTAAAACACTACGCAATGTATCTATTGGATAATTGAATTTCCATTAAACCTTTATGAATAGTCTAATATCATGGCTGTGGTGGAGTGGGGACCATGAATAATCTAATATCATGGCTGTGGTGGAGTGGGGACCATGAATAGTCTAATATCATGGCTGTGGTGGAGTGGGGACCATGAATAGTCTAATATCATGGCTGTGTTGGAGTGGGGACCATGAATAGTCTAATATCATGGCTGTGGTGGAGTGGGGACCATGAATAATCTAATATCATGTCTGTGTTGGAGTGGGGACCATGAATAGTCTAATATCATGTCTGTGTTGGAGTGGGGACCATGAATAGTCTAATATCATGTCTGTGTTGGAGTGGGGACCATGAATAGTCTAATATCATGTCTGTGTTGGAGTGGGGACCATGAATAGTCTAATATCATGTCTGTGTTGGAGTGGGGACCATGAATAGTCTAATATCATGTCTGTGTTGGAGTGGGGACCATGAATAGTCTAATATCATGTCTGTGTTGGAGTGGGGACCATTAATAGTCTAATATCATGGCTGTGGTGGAGTGGGGACCATGAATAATCTAATATCATGTCTGTGGTGGAGTGGGGACCATGAATAGTCTAATATCATGTCTGTGTTGGAGTGGGGACCATGAATAGTCTAATATCATGTCTGTGGTGGAGTGGGGACCATGAATAGTCTAATATCATGGCTGTGGTGGAGTGGGGACCATGAATAGTCTAATATAATGGCTGTGGTGGAGTGGGGACCATGAATAGTCTAATATCATGGCTGTGGTGGAGTGGGGACCATGAATAATCTAATATCATGGCTGTGTTGGAGTGGGGACCATGAATAGTCTAATATCATGGCTGTGGTGGAGTGGGGACCATGAATAGTCTAATATCATGGCTGTGGTGGAGTGGGGACCATGAATAATCTAATAGCATGGCTGTGTTGGAGTGGGGACCATGAATAGTCTAATATAATGGCTGTGTTGGAGTGGGGACCATGAATAGTCTAATATCATGTCTGTGGTGGAGTGGGGACCATGAATAGTCTAATATCATGGCTGTGGTGGAGTGGGGACCATGAATAGTCTAATATCATGGCTGTGGTGGAGTGGGGACCATGAATAGTCTAATATCATGGCTGTGGTGGAGTGGGGACCATGAATAGTCTAATATCATGGCTGTGGTGGAGTGGGGACCATGAATAGTCTAATATCATGGCTGTGTTGGAGTGGGGACCATGAATAGTCTAATATCATGGCTGTGGTGGAGTGGGGACCATGAATAGTCTAATATCATGGCTGTGGTGGAGTGGGGACCATGAATAATCTAATAGCATGGCTGTGTTGGAGTGGGGACCATGAATAGTCTAATATAATGGCTGTGTTGGAGTGGGGACCATGAATAGTCTAATATCATGTCTGTGGTGGAGTGGGGACCATGAATAATCTAATAGCATGGCTGTGTTGGAGTGGGGACCATGAATAGTCTAATATAATGGCTGTGTTGGAGTGGGGACCATGAATAGTCTAATATCATGTCTGTGGTGGAGTGGGGACCATGAATGATATAATAGCATGTCTGTGTTGGAGTGGGGACCATGAATGATATAATATCATGTCTGTGGTGGAGTGGGGACCATTAATAGTCTAATATCATGGCTGTGGTGGAGTGGGGACCATGAATAGTCTAATAGCATGTCTGTGGTGGAGTGGGGACCATGAATAGTCTAATATCATGTCTGTGGTGGAGTGGGGACCATGAATAATCTAATAGCATGGCTGTGTTGGAGTGGGGACCACGAATAGTCTAATATAATGGCTGTGTTGGAGTGGGGACCATGAATAGTCTAATATCATGTCTGTGGTGGAGTGGGGACCATGAATAATCTAATAGCATGGCTGTGTTGGAGTGGGGACCATGAATAGTCTAATATAATGGCTGTGTTGGAGTGGGGACCATGAATAGTCTAATATCATGTCTGTGGTGGAGTGGGGACCATGAATGATATAATAGCATGTCTGTGTTGGAGTGGGGACCATGAATGATATAATATCATGTCTGTGGTGGAGTGGGGACCATTAATAGTCTAATATCATGGCTGTGGTGGAGTGGGGACCATGAATAGTCTAATATCATGTCTGTGGTGGAGTGGGGACCATGAATAGTCTAATATCATGTCTGTGGTGGAGTGGGGACCATGAATAGTCTAATATCATGTCTGTGGTGGAGTGGGGACCATGAATAGTCTAATAGCATGTCTGTGTTGGAGTGGGGACCATGAATAGTCTAATATCATGTCTGTGATGGAGTGGGGACCATGAATGATATAATATAATGTCTGTGGTGGAGTGGGGACCATTAATAGTCTAATATCATGGCTGTGGTGGAGTGGGGACCATGAATAGTCTAATATCATGGCTGTGGTGGAGTGGGGACCATGAATAGTCTAATATCATGTCTGTGGTGGAGTGGGGACCATGAATGATATAATAGCATGTCTGTGTTGGAGTGGGGACCATGAATAATCTAATATCATGGCTGTGTTGGAGTGGGGACCATGAATTATATAATAGCATGTATGTGTTGGAGTGGGGACCATGAATAATCTAATATCATGGTTGTGTTGGAGTGGGGACCATGAATGATATAATATCATGTCTGTGTTGGAGTGGGGACCATGAATGATATAATAGCATGTCTGTGTTGGAGTGGGGACCATGAATAGTCTAATATCATGGCTGTGTTGGAGTGGGGACCATGAATGATATAATAGCATGTCTGTGTTGGAGTGGGGACCATGAATAATCTAATATCATGGCTGTGTTGGAGTGGGGACCATGAATGATATAATATCATGTCTGTGTTGGAGTGGGGACCATGAATGATATAATAGCATGTCTGTGTTGGAGTGGGGACCATGAATAATCTAATATCATGGCTGTGTTGGAGTGGGGACCATGAATGATATAATATCATGTCTGTGTTGGAGTGGGGACCATGAATGATATAATAGCATGTCTGTGTTGGAGTGGGGACCATGAATAATCTAATATCATGGCTGTGTTGGAGTGGGGACCATGAATGATATAATATCATGTCTGTGTTGGAGTGGGGACCATGAATAGTCTAATATCATGTCTGTGTTGGAGTGGGGACCATGAATAGTCTAATATCATGTCTGTGTTGGAGTGGGGACCATGAATAGTCTAATATCATGTCTGTGTTGGAGTGGGGACCATGAATAGTCTAATATCATGTCTGTGGTGGAGTGGGGACCATGAATAGTCTAATATCATGTCTGTGGTGGAGTGGGGACCATGAATAGTCTAATATCATGTCTGTGTTGGAGTGGGGACCATGAATAGTCTAATATCATGTCTGTGTTGGAGTGGGGACCATGAATAGTCTAATATCATGTCTGTGGTGGAGTGGGGACCATGAATGATATAATATCATGTCTGTGTTGGAGTGGGGACCATGAATGATATAATATCATGTCTGTGTTGGAGTGGGGACCATGAATAGTCTAATATCATGTCTGTGTTGGAGTGGGGACCATGAATAGTCTAACATGCTGACCACACTGCTCGCGCGCGCCAACAAGCGTCTGAGTTACCAAGGGCTAAAATAGAAGTCAGTTCTATTTGTGATGCTGATCACGGTGCAAGTCCTGCCTCTCCCATCTCCTCATTGGTTTATAAAAGCAGATACCCACGTTCCATCTCCTCATTGGTTATACCCACATGGGTGATTGAAAGATTAACTGAATTTGGTCGGCCGTCGTGGTAACTATGAAAGTTAGATGCTAATCGTCATATAAAGTCCAAAGAAGAAAAAGCCTGGAAGGAGGAGAGATGACTAGAAACTATTCACTTGACCATTTTATGTGTGGATTAATTGTCGGAGGAGAAGACCTTGTGCATTTCAGGTAAAATAACAACTCAACGTTTATATCCCAGGACAAATTATCTAGCAACAGCATGCTAGCTAAGTGGAACAAATGATCTAGCAACTGCAAGCTAGCTAGCTAAATTGCCATAAATGTTTAATGCTTTCGACCTGTCCCCAAATTAATATAATTGGTTCAGCGTTTGTTTTGATATTTCAACCTGCGTGTCGTGATCGCGTTTGGTGTGGGGTGACAAAATCAATTTGCGCACGATGGCGCACGATGGTGCACGATGGTGCACGCGTGCGGCCTGCTTGGGTACGGTGTAATAGCATTGCTCTGGTGGAGTGGGGACCATGAATCATATAACACCATGGCTGTATTAGAGTAACAGTTGAGTAAATATTCATTACGACATTTTCCAACGGCCCACATTCCAATAAATTCTAATTTCCTGTTGATCTAATTAGAACCTGCAGGAATTTGTTTTCATCTATTATTCAGAGAAAACAAGAGAAACTCAGGCACCGGTGTAATTTTTATGGATTTATAACAGAGGAAAGGCTATTATTTTATTAAGCACCTCTTTAATCGTGTAGACGCCCCACTGGTGTGTTCAGGCTTTGTCTTATAGCCCAACATATGTTAGCTATATGCTACGTGTTACAGATGTAAGATCTTAATTTGATCACCCTGTTACATGATTACTTTACTGGGAAAGTGTATTTCAGGTTCAAAAAGGCTTCTGAAGTTTGTCATTTCCACTTTGAAATGTCAAATGTAATTTTTCCCTTATGAAAAGTGTATCCCCCTACAAAAAAATGTTAATTAATTATAATCTACACAATTGTTATAATTTCCTATTGCTGCAGGATTATTTTTCAAAACTGTTTTTTTTTAAATGAATATCTTAAATATGTATATTATGTGGCATTCTCAAAAGGCTTACATGAGGAGAGGAGATATCAATCGCCTTCCCATTTTTTCAGTAAGGACCTTCACATACCCTGTTTCCCTTCCTCTACATACCTTTCCCCATCTCTTTTCTCTCTCCTCCTCCTCTCCACTATCTCCATCTCTCTTTCTCTTTTCTCTCTCCTCCTCCTCTCCACTATCTCCATCTCTCTTTCTCTTTTCTCTCTCCTCCTCCTCTCCACTATCTCCATCTCTCTTTCTCTTTTCTCTCTCCTCCTCCTCTCCACTATCTCCATCTCTCTTTCTCTTTCCTCTCTCCTCCTCCTCTCCACTATCTCCATCTCTCTTTCTCTTTTCTCTCTCCTCCTCCTCTCCACTATCTCCATCTCTCTTTCTCTTTTCTCTCTCCTCCTCCTCTCCACTATCTCCATCTCTCTTTCTCTTTTCTCTCTCCTCCTCCTCTCCACTATCTCCATCTCTCTTTCTCTTTTCTCTCTCCTCCTCCTCTCCATCTCTCTTTCTCTTTTCTCTCTCCTCCTCCTCTCCACTATCTCCATCTCTCTTTCTCTTTTCTCTCTCCTCCTCCTCTCCAATATCTCCATCCCTCTTTCTCTTTTCTCTCTCCTCCTCCTCTCCAATATCTCCATCTCTCTCCCACCCTCTTTTCTGTCTCCTCATCCTTTCCCATCTCTCTCTCTCTCTCTCTCTCTCTCTCTCTCTCTCTCTCTCTCTCTCTCTCTCTCTCTCTCTCTCTCTCTCTCTCTCTCTCTCTCTCTCTCTCTCTCTCTCTCTCTCTCTCTCTCTCTCTCTCTCTCTGTGTCTCTCTCTCTCTCTCTCTCTCTGTGTCTCTCTCTCTCTTTTCTCTTTCTTTCTCCTCTCCCAAGTCTCCATTCTCTACCTCTCAGTTCTCTCACATCCTCCTTCTCTCCAACCCGTGGTACTTCATAGTTCTTCCCCTCCCTGTCTCTCTTCCTCGTTCTCACCTCTCCAGTGTGCTAGCATGTTTGTGCTTGATCGACCTGTAGCTCTCTCTCTCTCTCTCTTCCAGTGTGTTATGTTTGGATGACCCACAGTAGAGAAGCCAATGCTTTCTGTGTGTTACCTGATAAATCTTTAAGAGTGTGGTAAATGACCAGAATCCTCTGGGGTAAACCTATCCACCGCAGAGACCATTTTACGGCTAAAACAAACCGAGACCCATTAGGGTCCAAGTCGCTCCGGCCTGGGAAAACTTAAATGCAATTTGTTTTCTTAAGGCCTTCGTAATTATGATCCCCCATTCTCCATTGTTTTATTTCCCCACCCACGTCACCTTGGAGAGGCCGATGGAAAAAAACATGAGAGTCAATTAGGGTTAGTGCTAAGTGGATGAGGTGGAAAACAGTCTAGACAGTATTCCTGTTCTGCAGCCTGGGGGTGTTGGGAGTCTGGAATATACACTGTTAATTCCTGAGATAAACAGGTGCGAGATTGGAGAGGGAGATCAGAGAAAAATAATGTTTTCCAGCACACAGATCTGACCTAGAATGAATTAAGCTGTATGCTGGAAACCATTGGTAGAGCAAAGGGTAAAGTAGGTCATGTGGTGCTCATCTGAATGCTTTGTCCGGTTTGATGTACCAGGCGAGACAGTTCGATCACATATTATGACAATATGTTTTGTTTTGGTGTTCGAAAGCGTTCGGCACATTCTTTTTTCAGCTGTTGGAGCACACAGTAGGGCTTCTCCAATGAAGTGTTCGCTGTCATTCAACAACGGACGACTAGTTTTCACGCAATTATTTTCAGTTGATAAATACTGCACCAAACATCTTAGTTAGATGTAAAATGTTGCGACTGAGATCTCCTTGGCAAAAACTTAAAAATGAATGATACATTTCTTGAGTTATCTTAGATTCATTCAGACTATTTTGAGGAAGTGTACTTGTTGCTACGCCATCTGAAGAGGGACAAACATTAATTCTTCAAGCGATGGTCTCACAGATGTTCGTCTAGGCGAGTTCTGCTAGGAGCAAACCGAACCTAGTATGCGGATGCCTTTACAAGAGGACGTGGTGTAGGTGGAAGGATACATGAAGTAGTTTAGGGTTGAGAGGTGGAGGGATATCTGAGGTGTGCTGAAGTGGGATAGGTGGAAGGATGTCCAAGGTGAGGTGGAGGGATATCTGAGGTGTGCTGAAGTGGGATAGGTGGAAGGATGTCCAAGGTGCTTGAGGGGGTGAGATGGTCTAGGTGGAAAGATACATTAGGTGCTTTAGGTAGAGGGATATGTGGTGCCGTAGGGGTGTTGCTGGTTAGGTGGAGGGATATGTGGTGCTGTAGGGGTGTTGTTGGGTAGGTGGAGGGATATGTGGTCCTTTCAGGGGTGAGGTGGGAGAGGTGGAGGGATATGTGGTGGGTGAGATGGGAGAGGTGGAGGGATATGTGGTGCTTTAGGGGGTGAGATGGGAGAGGTGGAGGGACATGTGGTGCTTCCGGTGTGAGGTGGGAGAGGTGGAGGGATATGTGGTGCTTTAGGGGGTGAGGTGGGAGATGTGGAGGGATATGTGGTGCTTTAAGGGGTGAGGTGGGAGATGTGGAGGGATATGTGGTAGGTGAGGTGGGAGAGGTGAAGGGATATGTGGTGCTTTAGGGGGTGAGGTGGGAGAGGTGGAGGGATATGTGGTGCTTTAGGGGGTGAGGTGGGAGAGGTGGAGGGATATGTGTTGCTTTAGGAGGTGAGGTGGGAGAGGTGGAGGGATACATGAGTGGTGGTTGAACTCAGCAGTTGATTCACTTGACTAGTCCTTTTGGTATTCCACCAACAGTGTAAGGAAAAACAGCCAGGTCACCCATGATACAAGTCAGTATTCAACATCCATCCATGTCGGGAGAGGACGTGGAAACCGTTCCACTAGGGGCAACAGTGATTGCTGTTACCTTCGAGTAGGATTCAGTTTCACTAGGGGCAACAGTGATTGCTGTTACCTTCGAGTAGGATTCAGTTCCACTAGGGGCAACAGTGATTGCTGTTACCTTCGAGTAGGATTCAGTTTCACTAGGGGCAACAGTGATTGCTGTTACCTTCGAGTAGGATTCAGTTTCACTAGGGGCAACAGTGATTGCTGTTACCTTCGAGTAGGATTCAGTTCCACTAGGGGCAACAGTGATTGCTGTTACCTTCGAGTAGGATTCAGTTCCACTAGGGGCAACAGTGATTGCTGTTACCTTCGAGTAGGATTCAGTTTCACTAGGGGCAACAGTGATTGCTGTTACCTTCGAGTAGGATTCAGTTTCACTAGGGGCAACAGTGATTGCTGTTACCTTCGAGTAGGATTCAGTTCCACTAGGGGCAACAGTGATTGCTGTTACCTTCGAGTAGGATTCAGTTCCACTAGGGGCAACAGTGATTGCTGTTACCTTCGAGTAGGATTCAGTTCCACTAGGGGCAACAGTGATTGCTGTTACCTTCGAGTAGGATTCAGTTCCACTAGGGGCAACAGTGATTGCTGTTACCTTCGAGTAGGATTCAGTTCCACTAGGGGCAACAGTGATTGCTGTTACCTTCGAGTAGGATTCAGTTCCACTAGGGGCAACAGTGATTGCTGTTACCTTCGAGTAGGATTCAGTTTCACTAGGGGCAACAGTGATTGCTGTTACCTTCGAGTAGGATTCAGTTTCACTAGGGGCAACAGTGATTGCTGTTACCTTCGAGTAGGATTCCGTTCCACTAGGGGCAACAGTGATTGCTGTTACCTTCGAGTAGGATTCAGTTCCACTAGGGGCAACAGTGATTGCTGTTACCTTCGAGTAGGATTCCGTTCCACTAGGGGCAACAGTGATTGCTGTTACCTTCGAGTAGGATTCAGTTTCACTAGGGGCAACAGTGATTGCTGTTACCTTCGAGTAGGATTCAGTTTCACTAGGGGCAACAGTGATTGCTGTTACCTTAGAGTAGGATTCAGTTTCACTAGGGGCAACAGTGATTGCTGTTACCTTCGAGTAGGATTCAGTTCCACTAGGGGCAACAGTGATTGCTGTTACCTTCGAGTAGGATTCAGTTTCACTAGGGGCAACAGTGATTGCTGTTACCTTAGAGTAGGATTCAGTTCCACTAAGGGCAACAGTGATTGCTGTTACCTTCGAGTAGGATTCAGTTTCACTAGGGTGTTTTGGATGGGGATGGTGCCTCTGATTCCAAAGGTTGCATCCAACGATAGAAAGTTGTCCTGAAAATGGTCTTCTCACAAAATTGTCTGCATCTTCCAAACGATTATAATCCCTCTATGGAGAAAGATGAGACTCTCGTGAACACTATGGTGTTCTCCGTTTTGCTCTACGACCCCCACAAGCGTCTTGGGGCTCGTCTGAAGTCGGTACAGCCGATCATTCAACTTCCGTCCGTAGCGTCTGAACGGTTCTGGTTACTATGTGGAAAGGTGAGACACTCACGGCCCACAGGCCTCACAAGACTCGTCTGATGCTCCTCCAGTAACCCGTTGAAAAAATGAATGGAAGTATATATAGGGAGGATTAAATACATGTAAGAAAATACAGAATAATAGTTCCTGATATTTCTAATATCTCTCAGATATAGGACAGACACTTCAGAACAAACATGTTTTTTGGGGTGGGTCAGCTATCTGTTGTTCCATGTAGTGAATCTGTTATTCAATTTGTTTGAATGTGCTAACAGCAGTTAGGCTAGACAGGGCTTAAACTCTTATCGGTTCAAGGAAAACTCTGCCGAAAACAATCTTTTAGTATTTGTTTCAATAGTCCATTGTTGACATAGTCCCAAAATGCTTTTGGGGGAGAGAGAGAGAGAGAGAGAGAGAGAGAGAGAGAGAGAGAGAGAGAGAGAGAGAGAGAGAGAGAGAGAGAGAGAGAGAGGCTTCTTCCACTTTCCCCATGCTCCCTGCTCCTGTGGCAAGGACCTCAACATGACAGCAAGACATACGCCCAGGCCGTGAGCAGAGCAACAGGCCCAACCCCCACTATTACACCCGCCCAAGCCCCATCCTGTAACAGGCCCAACCCCCACTATTACACTCGCCCAAGCCCCATCCTGTAACAGGCCCAACCCCCACTATTACACCCGCCCAATCCCCATCCTGTAACAGGCCCAACCCCCACTATTACACCCGACCAAGCCCCATCCTGTGACCTAAGAGGTCTGTCTCAGATGCTCAACATGCTCTGCTCACACCTACTGTGATGGTCTGGGCCTTAAACACACAAAAACAACACTAGACACTATGGAACACAAAGTGTTTACTATCTCAACATGGAATATACAAGATATGAGGCCATCTGGCTTTGGCCTAAAGAGCAGGAACCCAGACTTCATCAAAGACATTGGAAATAGAGGAGAAGGACCCACTGGTTGCCCTGTAGGTTACAGAGAGCTGGTAGTCCCATCCACCAAACTACCAGATTTGAAACAGAGAAGAGACTCAGGGGGCATGTTAATTTGGTATAGAGCAGACCTAACCCACTCTATTAAAGTAGTCAAAACAGGAACATTTTACATTTAGCTAGAATTTAATAAAGAACTTATCTCCACAGAGAAAATTGTCCTCATGTGTGCTACCTATACCCCCCCACTAGAAATCCCAGACTTTAGTGATGACAACTTCTCCATCCTAGACTGGAAGATCAACAAACTACAGGCTCAGGGACTGTGGAAACCTAAATGCCATAACTGGACAAAAAACCAACACCGTCAGAACACAGGGGGACAAACACCTGCCTGGGGGTGACAGCATTCCATCCCTCATATGCCCTCCTAGACACAACTATGACAACATAACCAACAAAAATGGGTCACAACTCTTACAGCCCTTTTGTACGCTGGGTATGTAGTACATAGTCAATGGTAGGGTTTGAAGGGAGTCCTATGCTAGGTACGGTACACCTATAGCTCATTTCTTGGCAGTAGTATTGTAGACTACTTTATCACTGACCTCAACCCAGAGTCTCTTAAAGCATTCACAGTCAGTCCACTGACTCCCCTATCAGATCACAGCAAAATCACACTCTACTTGAACAGAGCAATACTCAATCATGAGGCATCAAAGCCAAAGGAACTGAATAATATTAAGAAATCCACCAAAAAACTATTAGGCAACAACAAATCAATCCCTTTTGGACAATTTCCTGGACAAAAGGTTTCACTGTAACAGTGAAGGTGTAAACTCAGCAGTAGTATACCTAAACAGTATATTCGACCTCTCAGCTTCCCTATCAAATTGAAAAAATGACAAATGGTTTGATGAAGAATGATGAAGAATGCATAAGAAAGAAATTGAGAAACGTGTCCAACCAAAAACATAGAAACCCAGAAAACCTGAGCCTACGCCCTCACTATGGTGAATCACTAAAACAATGCAGAAATACACTACAGCAAAAGAATGAAGAGCATGTCAGAAATAAGCTCAATGTAATGAAATAATCCATAGAATCTAACCACTTCTGCAAAAATGTGAAAACTCTAAACAGACAACAACAGGAAGAGTTATCGATCCAAAACGGTGATGTATGGATAAACCACTTATCCAATCTATTTGGCTCTATAACAAAGAACAAACAGCAAAAACATATACATGATCACATACCTACCCCGGTCAACAGCACTGCACCCCCCACAGCAACTCGCCCAAGCCTTCCCCATTTCTCCTTCTCCCAAATCCAGTCAGCTGATGTTCTGAAAGAGCTGAAAATCTAGACCCCTACAAATCAGCCAGGCTAGACAATCTGGACTCTTTCTTTCTAAAATGATCTGCTGAAATTGTTGCCACCCCTATTACTAGCCTGTTCAACCTCTCTTTCTTGTCGTCTGAGATTCCCAAAGATTGGAAAGCAGCTGCGGTCATCCCCATTTTAAAAGGGGGACACACTCTTGACCCAAACTGCTACAGACCTATATCTATCCTACCCTCCCTTTCTAAGGTCTTCGAAAGCCAAGTCAACAAACAGATTACCAACCATTTCGAATCTCACCATACCTTCTCTGCTATGCAATCTGGTTTCAGAGCTGGTCATGGGTGCACCTCAGCCACGCTCAAGGTCCAAAACGATATCTTAACCGCCATCGATAAGAAACATTACTGTGCAGCCGTATTCATTGATCTGGCCAAGGCTTTCGACTCTGTCAATCACCACATCCTCATCGGCAGCCTCGACAGCCTTGGTTTCTCAAATGATTGCCTCGCCTGGTTCACCAACTACTTCTCTGATAGAGTTCAGTGTGTCAAATCGGAGGGTCTGCTGTCCGGACCTCTGGCAGTCTCTATGGGGGTGCCACAGGGTTCAATTATTGGACCGACTCTCTTCTCTGTATACATCAACGATGTCGCTCTTGCTGCTGGTGAGTCTCTGATCCACCTCTACGCAGACGACACCATTCTGTATACTTCTGGCCCTTCTTTGGACACTGTGTTAACAATCCTCCAGGCAAGCTTCAATGCCATACAACTCTCATTCCGTGGCCTCCAATTGCTCTTAAATACAAGTAAAACTAAATGCATGCTCTTCAACCGATCGCTGCCTGCACCTGCCCGCCTGTCCAACATCACTATTCTGGACGGCTCTGACTTAGAATACGTGGACAACTACAAATACCTAGGTGTCTGGTTAGACTGTAAACTCTCCTTCCAGACCCACATCAAACATCTCCAATCCAAAGTTAAATCTGGAATTGGCTTCCTATTTCGCAACAAAGCATCCTTCACTCATGCTGCCAAACATACCATTGTAAAACTGACCATCCTACCAATCCTCGATTTCGATGATGTCATTTACAAAATAGCCTCCAGTATCCTACTCAACAAATCCATTTGTCACCAAAGCCCCATTTACTACCCATCTGTACGCTCTCGTTGGCTGGCCCTCGCTTCATACTCGTCGCCAAACCCACTGGCTCCATGTCATCTACAAGACCCTGCTAGGTAAAGTCCCACCTTATCTCAGCTCGCTGGTCACCATAGCATCACCCACCTGTAGCACGTGCTCCAGCAGGTATATCTCTCTGGTCACCACCAAAACCAATTCTTTCTTTGGCAGCCTCTCCTTCCAGTTCTCTGCTGCCAATGACTGGAACGAACTACAAAAATCTCTGAAACTGGAAACACTTATCTCCCTCACTAGCTTTAAGCACCAACTGTCAGAGCAGCTCACAGATTACTGCACCTGTACATAGCCCACCTATAATTTAGCCCAAACAACTACCTCTTTCCCTACTGTATTTATTTTATTTATTTATTTTGCTCCTTTGCACCCCATTATTTGTATTTCTACTTTGCACATTCTTCCACTGCAAATCTACCATTCCAGTGTTTTACTTGCTATATTGTATTTACTTTTCCACCATGGCCTTTTTGCTTTTACCTCCCTTCTCACCTCATTGGCTCACATCGTATATAGACTTGTTAATACTGTATTATTGACTGTATGTTTGTTTTACAGGTTTGTACAGGCCTTTATGTGTAACTCTGTGTTGTTGTATCTGTCGAACTGCTTTGCTTTATCTTGGCCAGGTCGCAATTGTAAATGAGAACTTGTTCTCATCTTGCCTACCTGGTTAAATAAAGGTGAAATAAATAAATAAAATACAAATCTTAGAATCAACTATTAAAGACTACCAGAACCAACTATATTCTCCAATTACATTGAATGAACTGCAGGACAAAACTCAAACCCTCCAAACCACAAAGGCCTGTGGGGTTGATTGTATCCTAAATGAAATTTAAAAAATATACAGACCACAAATTCCAATTGGCTACACTTAAACTTAAACTTTAACATCATCCTTAGCTCTGGCATCTTCCCCAAAATTTGGAACCAAGGACTGATCACCCCAATCGACAAACGTGGAGACAAATTTGATCCCAATAACTCCTGGGGGATATGCATCAACAGCAACCTTGGGAAAATCCTCTGTATTATATCATTAACAGCAGACTCGTTCATTTCCTCAGCGAAAACAATGCACTGAGCAAATGTCAAACTGGCTTTTTACCGAATTACGGTTCAACAGACCACATATTCACCCTGCACACCCTAATTGACAAACAAACCAAAACAAAGGCAAAGTCTTTGTTGATATCAAAAAAGCTTTTGACTCCATTTGGCATGAGCGTCTGCTATACAAATTGATGGAAAGTGGTGTTAGGGGACAAAACAGACAATATTATAAAAAACATGGCAAAAAACACACATTTCTTTCAACAGGGCTGAGGGTTGAGAAAGGGATGTAGCTTAAGCCCCACCCTCTTCAACATATATACCAACAAATTGGCAAGGACAGGAGAACAGTCTGCAGCACCCGGCCTACCAGAATCTGAAGTCAAATTCCTTCTGTTTACTGATGGTCTGGTGCTTCTGTCCCCAACCAATGAGGTCCTTCAGCAGCACCTAGATCTTCTGCACAGATTCTGTCAGACCTGGGCCCTGACAGTAAATCTCAGGAAGACAAAAATAATGCTGTTCAAAAAAAGGTCCAGTTGTCAGGACCACGAATACAAATTCCATCTAGACACCTTTGCCCTAGAGCACACAAAAAAACGATACATACTTCGGCCTAAACATCAGCACCACAGGTAACACAAAACTGTGAACGATCTGAGAGACAAGGCAAGAAGGGCCTTCCATGCCATCAAAACAATCATAAATTTGGATCTGGATAAAAAAAATACTTGAATTAGTTATAGAACCCATTGCCCTTTATGGCTGTGAGGTCTGGGGTCCACTCACCAACCAATTATTCACAAAATGGGACAAACACCAAATTGAGACTTCTGCTAGAATTTCCTCAGTGTACAACGTAAAACACCAAATAATGTATGCAGAGCTGAATTAGGCCGATACCCACTAATTATCAAAATTCAGAAAAGAGACATTACATTCTACAACCACCTAAAAGAAAGCGATTCCCGAACCTTCCATAACAAAGCCATCACCTACAGAGAGATGAACCTGGAGAAGAGTTCACTAAGCAAGCTGGTCCAGGGGCTCTGTTCACAAACACAAACAGATCTCACAGAGCCCCAGGACAGCAACACAAGTTAGACCCAACCAAATCATGAAAAACAGATAATTACTTGACACATTGGAAAGAATTTACAAAAGCAAACTGGAATGCTGTTTAGCCCTCAACAGAGAGTACACAGTGGCAGAATACCTGACCACTGTGACCAGCCCAAAATTAAGCAAATATTTGTACAGACTCAGTGAGCATAGCCTTGCTATTGAGAAAGGCCACCGTAGGCAGAGAAGAAGACGGCTATGTGCTCACTGCTCACAAAATGAGGTGGAAACCGAGCTGCACTTCCTAACCTCCTGCCCAATGTATGACCATATTAGAGAGACATACCTGTATTTCCCTCAGATTACACAGATCCACAAAGAATTGGAAAAAGAAATCCAATTTTGATAAACTCCCATATCTGTTAGGTGAAA
>NC_068444.1:12949948-12974948 GCF_023373465.1 Oncorhynchus keta | reverse complement strand
GTTTTGAGGGGGATGCTAGTGGTTGTAATACTTTGGATCTATTGCATCCCACAACTGTCTCAAGACTATGTTTGGAATATTTAATTCTAGTAAAGAATATAATAGGGGGATAGTTGATTGACATAGGCTAGTGCTTTTGCTGTTCGTTATGCCGACTCATCTTGTTGGCTGACGGAAAGTAATTGTGGACAGTTCTTCCAATATATTCAATATGCACCTTGGAATTGGATGAGGACGCGTGCAATTGTGTCCCGGATGGGACACACAGTGAAATTTGAGGCATTATCAAGTGCTTCTCAAATTGTGAATGAGTGACTGATGTAGTGTGTACAGCCTGCATAAAAAAAGCAGAGCCTTTGTAGCAACTTTTTTCAAATCGTCATTAGAGTCGTGTCATGCAGCCTTATATTGTATTAAAAATCAAAACATATAGCTTTTGTAGAACAACTAAAATGTATTTTATAACTCTAATTTAAGCATATAGGAATACCTATTTCTTTGTTAAGCGCTTAACACAGAATAGCAGCATGTGCGCTCTCCTTCAAATCATTTGGAGAAAATATCCTCTATTTTATTCAGCTTTGTTCGATTGTATTCTTTGTACTTTAAAAATAATATAAAATAATGCCATGGAATTCTAAGCAAATCTTGTCTGCTAAATGAACTAGTGTAGCCCACAGCCATATGGCAAAGCCAGATGAGGACCTAACATAAGGACAACTGAGTATGCTATTCTGTTCTTCTGAAATAGTCTATTATTATACCTTTATTTCAACAAGGAACACAGACTGAGACCAAGGTCTCTTTTACAGCTGGGCCCTGCAAATACATGTTTACACATACAGTTTAGCTACAATCATTATGAAACGACACAAGACAAACAAAACCATCACAGATAATACAAAAGAATACAGAAACAGATTACATTTACACACAGGTTATTCCCCTAACAGCACAAGAACTTGCATTACCAGAAACAGTTACAAGCAAAATAAAAATCCTCCAATAAATATTTAAAATGGGCAACAGGGGGACAAACTTCTCAAGTTGAAGTTTATTCTGCAGACTATTCCACAGGCAAGGAGCGTAACAGGAAGAGGCAGCCATACCCAACTCTGTGGAAATCACATGGGCCTCAAGTGTAATCCATGCGTGAGACCTGGTTTTAGGAATTATAATTCTAATGTTGATGAGTGATGATAAATGAGAAGGTAGCTTTATCAGAAGTGCTTTATAGACAAACACGAGAGCATGTTGTTCTCGTCTCACGAACAGCGAAGTCCAACCCACATTTTGACACAGCGGTGAATATATTTTCTTCAAATCATGTTTATTTAGACCTGTCTAAAATAAATTATGGATTTATTGTCATGGTGTAGGCTATATTAAATGGATTTATTAGACTTTTTTTTAAATGTACATTTTACTAAGGTCTGCATTAGTGGCTCGTAGGCTATGCATGAAAGCTAAGAGATGCTGAATGTGTTTATGTTAATTAACAGTAAATTACAGAGAGACAGGCAGTTATTTGCTTGCCAATCACCGGCTGCCCCGAGTCATGACATTTTGTCAGCTGGTAACAGGCATGGTAATCGACCCCTAATTAACATAAACACGTTTAGCATCTCCAGGCCTCCACATATATACGTCTTTGGAACATCTACATTTAAACAAGTCTAACAAATCAATTTAATGTACACCAATAAATCCATTATTTACTTTAGGTCTAACGAAACATTATGATATGTATTTTTTATATAAAAAAAAAAGAAAAATACAGAATATGAGTTGTATGTTTCCTGTATATGTGCCATGCCATTGGCTGTGGTTTTGTTCATTTAGCAGGCAAGATATGCTTATCAGTCCTGTGCCATTATTTTATAATATATGATTTTAAAGTAAGAATATTATAAAATTAAACTTAATTGATAAAAAAATATAAAGGATATTTTTCACATTGAGGAGGAAGTTTGCATATGATGTGGCAAAACTGAGCTTAGAAGTGATCATTTGAAACAGGTCCTTTTGAGTTATTTGGCAACTTTAGTTCTGAACGATACAAACCTTAGAATGTATTAGAAAATGAAAACATATATTGGCTGCATAATGGGACTATAGGGTATTAATTATTTGAGAAAGTCGCAAAAGAAGCTTACGCTTTGTCCCTTGCCTCAGGCTGCAAACAGTGTTCTCTCATCAAGTGATCATATTTTCACCCATCAGACTATTCTTAATTTAATCTTGTCTTTACTAATATTCTAAATTAGGTCCAATTTAGAATGGCCCATGATCAAATGGGCAGGAACAGGGACAGGAACAAGGGCAGGAACAGGGGCAGGAACAGGGGTAGGAACAGGGGCAGGAGCAGGGGTAGGAACAGGGGCAGGAACAGGGGAAGGAACAGGGGAAGGAACAGGGACAGGAACAGGGGTAGGAACAGGGGAAGGAACAGGGGTAGGAACAGGGGAAGGAACAGGGGAAGGAACAGGGGAAGGAACAGGGGAAGGAACAGGCGCAGGAACAGAGACAGGAACAGGGGCAGGAACAGGGGTAGGAACAGGGGCAGGAACAGGGGCAGGAACAGGGGTAGGAACAGGGGAAGGAACAAGGGTAAGAACAGGGGAAGGAACAGGGACAGGAACAGGGGAAGGAACAGGGACAGGAACAGGGGAAGGAACAGGGGAAGGAACAAGGGCGGGAACAGGGGCGGGAACAGGGGTAGCAACAGGGGCAGGAACAGGGGCAGGAACAGGGACAGGAACAGGGGAAGGAACAGGGACAGGAACAGGGGCAGGAACAGGGGTAGGAACAGGGGCAGGAACAGGGGCAGGAAAAGGGGAAGGAACAGGGACAGGGGAAGGAACAGGGGCAGGAACAGGGGTAGGAACAGGGGAAGGAACAGGGGAAGGAACAGGGGAAGGAACAAGGGCAGGAACAGGGGCGGGAACAGGGGAAGGAACAGGGACAGGAACAGGGGAAGGAACAGGGGAAGTAACAAGGGCGGGAACAGGGGCGGGAACAGGGGCAGGAACAGGGGAAGGAACAGGGGAAGTAACAAGGGCGGGAACAGGGGCGGGAACAGGGGTAGCAACAGGGGCAGGAACAGGGGCAGGAACAGGGACAGGAACAGGGGAAGGAACAGGGACAGGAACAGGGGAAGGAACAGGGGAAGGAACAGGGACAGGAACAGGGGAAGGAACAGGGGCAGGAACAGGGGCAGGAACAGGGGAAGGAACAGGGGCAGGAACAGGGGAAGTAACAAGGGCGGGAACAGGGGCGGGAACAGGGGTAGCAACAGGGGCAGGAACAGGGGCAGGAACAGGGACAGGAACAGGGGAAGGAACAGGGACAGGAACAGGGGCAGGAACAGGGGTAGGAACAGGGGCAGGAACAGGGGCAGGAACAGGGGAAGGAATAGGGACAGGAACAGGGGAAGGAACAGGGGCAGGAACAGGGGCAGGAACAGGGGAAGGAACAGGGGAAGGAACAGGGGAAGGAACAAGGGCAGGAACAGGGGCGGGAACAGGGGTAGCAACAGGGGCAGGAACAGGGGCAGGAACGGGGAAGGAACAGGGACAGGAACAGGGGAAGGAACAGGGGAAGTAACAAGGGCGGGAACAGGGGCGGGAACAGGGGAAGGAACAGGGACAGGAACAGGGGCAGGAACAGGGGCAGGAACAGGGACAGGAACAGGGGCAGGAACAGGGACAGGAACAGGGGCAGGAACAGGGGCAGGAACAGGGGCAGGAACAGGGACAGGAACAGGAACAGGAACAGGGGAAGGAACAGGGGAAGGAACAGGGGCAGGAACAGGGGCGGGAACAGGGGCAGGAACAGGGGCAGGAACAGGGGCAGGAACAGGGACAGGAACAGGGGCAGGAACAGGGGCAGGAACAGGGGCAGGAACAAGGGCAGGAACAGGGGTAGGAACTGGGGTAGGAACAGGGGCAGGAACAGGGGTAGGAACAAGGGTAGGAACAAGGGCAGGAACAGGGGAAGGAACAGGGGTAGGAACAGGGGAAGGAACAGGGGTAGGAACAGGGGTAGGAACAGGGGCAGGAACAGGGGTAGGAACAGGGGTAGGAACAGGAGCAGGAACAGGGTAGGAACAAGGGTAGGAACAAGGGTAGGAACAAGGGCAGGAACAGGGGAAGGAACAGGGGTAGGAACAGGGGAAGGAACAGGGGTAGGAACAGGGGTAGGAACAGGGGCAGGAACAGGGGTAGGAACAGGGGTAGGAACAAGGGTAGGAACAAGGGCAGGAACAGGGGAAGGAACAGGGGTAGGAACAGGGGAAGGAACAGGGGTAGGGACAGGGGTAGGAACAGGGGCAGGAACAGGGGTAGGAACAGGGGTAGGAACAGGAGCAGGAACAGGGGAAGGAACAGGGGTAGGAACAGGGGTAGGAACAGGGGTAGGAACAGGGGTAGGAACAGGGGCAGGAACAGGGGTAGGAACAGGGGTAGGAACAGGGGAAGGAACAGGGGCAGGAACAGGGGTAGGAACAGGGGCAGGAACAGGGGCAGGAACAGGGGTAGGAACAGGGGAAGGAACAGGGGTAGGAACAGGGGAAGGAACAGGGGTAGGAACAGGGGAAGGAACAGGGGTAGGAACAGGGGAAGGAACAGGGGTAGGAACAGGGGAAGGAACAGGGGTAGGAACAGGGGAAGGAACAGGGGTAGGAACAGGGGTAGGAACAGGGGCAGGAACAGGGGAAGGAACAGGGGCAGGAACAGGAGCAGGAACAGGGGAAGGAACAGGGGCAGGAACAGGGGAAGGAACAGGAGCAGAAACAGGAGCAGGAACAGGGGAAGGAACAGTGGTAGGAACAGGGGCAGGAACAGGGGTAGGAACAGGGGTAGGAACAGGAGCAGGAACAGGGTAGGAACAAGGGCAGGGGAAAAATACACACCCTAATAGCGAATGGAGGCTGCTTTCCCGCCGGTTAGTTTTTCTGTACCTGCAGCTACCCAGTGTGCCACTTGGGAATTGAAGTTAAATCTATTCGGGAACATCGATATTTACATGTTTTCACAACAAAACATAGTTGATTAAACTGTTTCCAGCCTCTCCCTCTGCATGCTGGAGAATGGAATGAAGGAGAGGGAGCAGGAGATGTACATGTACAGTGATATTCTGTAGCTGAAGGTAATGTATCAGCTTACGTGAAAATATAAAAACTGCCCTAAAACTAGGCTATTCAAAATCAAATACAAATTCACAAATTATAGCTTAACTCTGTAAGCGAGTTGGGTACTAACAACGCATGTCCAGAGTGCATAAGAGGAGATTTCCATCGATCAATGGTCATTTTGGAAATTTACTGCAGTCCTTTTACTCATGACTGCCGGTGTGAAGACAAGATGGTCACCACAACATCCATACTTGCAAGCTCTTGGTTGGGATTGCGTTGATGTTTCTGCTGTGCTACCAGGTTCATACTAATTGCTTGGAACATATACTATCACACTGTAAAAAAGAGTTGAGTTTGAAGGGTCTAGGGTTTACAGAGAATGGTACGACAAACAAAAAACATCCAGTCAGTAGCAGTCCTGTGAGTGAAAACAGAGCGGTTGAAGTAGAATGTCATGAATCATTCAAGCCAGGCAGGCCACAAACAGGCCACAAACAGGCCACAAACAGGCCACAAACAGGCCACAAACAGGCCACAAACAGGCCACAAACAGGCCACAAACAGGCCACAAACAGGCCACAAACAGGCCACAAACAGGCCACAAACAGGCCACAAACAGGCCACAAACAGGCCACAAACAGGCCACAAACAGGCCACAAACAGGCCACAAACAGGCAAATAATGGTATAGTACAACAGTGGAGTGCAGAACGGCATCTCGAAATGCACAACTCGTCGGTCCTTGTCACGCATTGGTTATTGCAGCAAACGACCACACAAGGTTCCACTCCTTAAAGCAAGAAGAAGTGGCTCCAGTGGGAAGGTGATCAGCAACACTGGACGATTGAACACAGATACAGCGTTGCAATACAATAATCTCAAACGAATACGACGATGCACAAAGCAACTCAAACTTTGAAATTGCATCAATGACATCAATTTTATTTTTTTATACATCTACCGTTTCACACGTCTCTTGTGATGTGGTTCACAACAGCACTGATGGATGTGTTGACTCAACACCTGCTTGGCGTTTTGAACGACCCACCCATTTGTTCCATGCTGGCTGAAGACCTAGCTAGCCATTAACTACATAACACCAGACAGATGAAGACCTAGCTAGCCAGTAGCTAGCTAACACCAGACCCAGATGAAGACCTAGCTAGCCAGTAACTACCTAACACCAGACAGATGAAGACCTAGCTAGCCAGTAGCTAGCTAACACCAGACCCAGATGAAGACCTAGCTAGCCAGTAACTACCTAACACCAGACAGATGAAGACCTAGCTAGCCAGTAGCTACCTAACACCAGACCCAGATGAAGACCTAGCTAGCCAGTAACTACCTAACACCAGACAGATGAAGACCTAGCTAGCCAGTAACTACCTAACACCAGACCCAGATGAAGACCTAGCTAGCCAGTAACTACCTAACACCAGACAGATGAAGACCTAGCTAGCCAGTAACTAGCTAACACCAGACCCAGATGAAGACCTAGCGAGCCAGTAACTACCTAACACCAGACCCAGATGAAGACCTAGCTAGCCAGTAACAACCTAACACCAGACAGATGAAGACCTAGCTCACCAGCAACTACCTAACACCAGACCCAGATGAAGACCTAGCTTGCCAGTAACTACCTAACACCAGAAAGATGAAGGTCTAGCTAGCCAGTAACTACCTAACACCAGACAGATGAAGACCTAGCTAGCCAGTAACTACCTAACACCAGACCCAGATGAAGACCTAGCTAGCCAGTAACTACCTAACACCAGACAGATGAAGACCTAGCTAGCCAGTAACTACCTAACACCAGACCCAGATGAAGACCTAGCTAGCCAGTAACTACCTAACACCAGACAGATGAAGACCTAGCTAGCCAGTAACTACATAACACCAGACCCAGATGAAGACCTAGCTAGCCAGTAACTAGCTAACACCAGACAGATGAAGACCTAGCTCGCCAGCAACTACCTAACACCAGACCCAGATGAAGACCTAGCTAGACAGTAACTACCTAACACCAGACAGATGAAGACCTAGCTAGCCAGTAACTAGCTAACACCAGACCCAAATGAAGACCTAGCGAGCCAGTAACTACCTAACACCAGACAGATGAAGACCTAGCTAGCCAGTAACTACCTAACACCAGACCCAGATGAAGACCTAGCTAGACAGTAACTACCTAACACCAGACAGATGAAGACCTAGCTAGCCAGTAACTAGCTAACACCAGACCCAAATGAAGACCTAGCGAGCCAGTAACTACCTAACACCAGACAGATGAAGACCCAGCTAGCCAGTAACTAGCTAACACCAGACAGCTGAAGACCTAGCTAGCCAGTAACTACCTAACACCAGACCCAAATGAAGACCTAGCGAGCCAGTAACTACCTAACACCAGACAGATGAAGACCTAGCTAGCCAGTAACTACCTAACACCAGACAGACGAAGACCTAGCTAGCCAGTAACTACCTAACACCAGACAGATGAAGACCTAGCTAGCCAGTAACTACCTAACACCAGACCCAGATGAAGACCTAGCTAGCCAGTAACTACCTAACACCAGACCCAGATGAAGACCTAGCTAGCCAGTAACTACCTAACACCAGACAGATGAAGACCTAGCTAGCCAGTAACTACCTACCACCAGACAGATGAAGACCTAGCTAGCCAGTAACTACCTAACACCAGACACAGATGAAGACCTAGCTAGCCAGTAACTAGCTAACACCAGACCCAGATGAAGACCTAGCAAGACAGTAACTACCTAACACCAGACCCAGATGAAGACCTAGCTAGCCAGTAACTAGCTAGCACCAGACCCAGATGAAAGGGCAAACATATAAGTATATTTGTCAGAGACGAATAGGGTAAACATTTACCTATATTTGCTGACACGCTATAGTCACATTTTGGCACCAGTAGAGTGGTTATCTAGCTATATAAACCACACTGCACTGTGAACACGCCTTCTCCGATGTTGGTTACAAGGCGGCACTTATTTAAATGAGGTAAGAGAATATCATGTTACCATTGGTGTTGTGCTGCCATCCTGTTAGAAGGTAACAGATTATTTATTACAATGGTTAAATTGGATTTTCATTGTGTTCAATGGTGTTATTTGCCCCCTAGTGGTGCTTTCTGGTACTTAGAAAGACCACGCAAACAGGAAGTACAGAATTTGTTTGCACGCATAGAAATAGCTACAAAAAACGCTACGGTGCAGGTCTTTCAATGTAGTTATTTCTTGTCACGCTTCAGCCTTGGAAAAATATTTGTTTGTAAGTTCGATTCAAGCATTTAGCTAATGATGATAATCTTGTTATTGATAGAGTTGCATTTACTCACAAATTGCAATGCTTTTAATGTTTGTCGTTAGCTGTATTACTTTGCTCATGCGTCATGCAAACGAATTGTAAAATATACAATACTGTAGTTTTGTTACTGTTTCTAGTGTAATATGCTTTGTTATTCTACACAGATGGTTATACATTATTAGAGTAATGAAAGGAGCCAATTACCATATGGTTAACAATTAGCTATATGGTTTGGCATCATGCCAGATGCATGGTACCTTAGCCCGTGCTTTGTATTTATGCAACTTCAAATGTTTAATGTAGAGCTACAGTATGTCGGTGTGAATTGAACACTAAAGTATATTATTTTCTGTATTTTGCAGTTTCACAACATAAACGTTTACAATATATTAATTCAAGAAAAGTCACGCCTTGGGAGTTTTATTGAAGACTTAGTTGTTAGCTATCTGTCTAGTTTTGCATGGGAACGCAACTCAAGGGCGGAATAGTGAAAAATCATCATCACAGCGGGCTCAAGCACAAGAATAACTGCACACGGTGGTTATGTTTCTACGTTCATCAGCCAACAAAGCCTCTTATCCTAGGGAATACCAGCAGTCTACGATGCAACAACCAGAGCCAGGTGTTCAACAGAGAGAGATGGAAGAGTCTCTTCAGCACATTGGGACCAAGTCTCAATCTACAAGATCAAGGTCATCAAAACAGTCAAGCAGATCCTCAACGGCGAGTTCTGCAGCCGTCAAAGCACGCGCCAAGGCAGACGCAGCGCGTGCACAAGTCCCCTATGCTGAGAAGGAAGCTTCTGTGATGAAGCAAAAAGCTGACCTTGAGGCAACTTTATATGTTCTCCAAGTTGAGAGAGCAGCTGCTGCTGCGTTGGCTGAAGCTGCAGCCTTTGAAGAAGCTGTAGGATCAGAACGCAGAGAGCTTCGCAAAGAGCTAGACACAGGGACCACAGCCCTTAAGTCCAGTCCAACGTACATGTGAGTATGTACAACAACATGCTCGGCCCTACTTTGCTGAACTTCCATTTGAAGTGGAGAAACAAGAGGTTCGTTTTGACCCAGCTACATGCCATAATCAAGAAAATAGCAAACAACAGAACATGAGCAGAGACTCTCCGTTCAAAATAAATTAACAGCAGCATGGTGGAAATGGAAAGCAAGCCCACTTCCAGTCACACACACACCACTTCCCTGAGTCACAAGTGGCACCAGACCTCATCAAGTACATCCTACGACGTGAGATGGTGAGTTCCGGACTCCTGAAGTTTGATGATCTCCCTGAAAATTATTGGGCATGGAAAGCATCCTTTCTCAATGCGACCAGAGACTTAATTTATCAGCCAGGGAAGAGTTAGATCTAATTACCAAGTGGCTAGGGGCAGAGTTGTCTGAGCAAGCAAACAGAATTAGACCTGTACATATTTTCAACGCAACAGCAGGGCTTAACATGGTCTGGCAACGACTAGAAGAGTGCTATGGTACGAGAATGATCGAGAATGCACTGTTGAATGCACTGTTGAAGAAAATTGATGATTTTCCAAAACTGACTAACAAAGACAATCACAAACTAAGAGAACTAGGTGACATTCTTCTCGAACTGGAGTGTGCTAAAGTAGAAGGGTACCTTCCAGGGCTCGCTTATCTGGACAAATCTCGGGGGGTAAACCCTATTGTAGAGAAACTTCCATTCAGTTTACAAGAAAAATGGATAGCACAGGGATCCAAATATAAGGAGGACTATCGGGTAGCATTCCCACCATTCTCTTTCTTCTCGAGAGTCATCAGGAACCAGGCAAAAATTAGAAATGACCCCAGCTTCACCCTCTACACCTCAACTAACCAGGTGTCCATGAAAAGTGAGAAACCTGCCAGGTACAGCAACAAGACACCTGTGACTGTATACAAGACAGATGTGTCATCTGAGGCCTCAGACCACCAAACCAAACCCAGTAAGACAAAGGTTGAAAACCCTGACCGTCACTGCCCAATACATAACAAGCCTCATCCCCTTAAAAAGTGTCGTGGTTTTAGATACAAAACTCTAGATGAGCGCAAATCATATCTCAAAGACAATGGCATTTGTTTCCGATGTTGTGGCACTCACTTCCGTCATCATGAAGTGCTTTGAGAGACTAGTCAAGGACCATATCACCTCCACCCTACCTGACACCCTAGACCCACTCCAATTTGCTTACCGCCCAAATAGGTCCACAGACGATGCAATCTCAACCACACTGCACACTGCCCTAACCCACCTGGACAAGAGGAATACCTACGTGAGAATGCTGTTCATCGACTACAGCTCGGCATTCAACACCATAGTACCCTCCAAGCTCGTCATCAAGCTCGAGACCCTGGGTCTCGACCCCGCCCTGTGCAACTGGGTACTGGACTTCCTGACGGGCCGCCCCCAGGTGGTGAGGGTAGGCAACAACATCTCCTCCCCGCTGATCCTCAACACGGGGGCCCCACAAGGGTGCGTTCTGAGCACTCTCCTGTACTCCCTGTTCACCCACGACTGCGTGGCCACGCACGCCTCCAACTCAATCATCAAGTTTGCGGACGACACAACAGTGCTAGGCTTGATTACCAACAACGACGAGACGGCCTACAGGGAGGAGGTGAGGGCCCTCGGAGTGTGGTGTCAGGAAAATAACCTCACACTCAACGTCAACAAAACTAAGGAGATGATTGTGGACTTCAGGAAACAGCAGAGGGAACACCCCCCTATCCACATCGATGGAACAGCAGTGGAGAGGGTATCAAGTTTTAAGTTCCTCGGCATACACATCACAGACAAACTGAATTGGTCCACTCACACTGACAGCGTCGTGAATAAGGCGCAGCAGTGCCTCTTCAACCTCAAGTGGCTGAAGAAATTTGGCTTGTCACCAAAAGCACTCACAAACTTCTACAGATGCACAAACGAGAGCATCCTGGCGGGCTGTATCACCGCCTGGTACGGCAACTGCTCCGCCCTCAACCGTAAGGGTCTCCAGAGGGTAGGGAGGTCTGCACAACGCATCACCGGGGGCAAACTACCTGCCCCCCAGGACACCTACACCACCCGATGTTACAGGAAGGCCATAAAGATCATCAAGGACATCAACCACCCGAACCACTGCCTGTTCACCCCGCTATCATCCAGAAGGCGAGGTCAGTACAGGTGCATCAAAGCTGGGACCGAGAGACTGAAAAACAGCTTCTATCTCAAGGCCATCAGACTGTTAAACAGCCACCACTAACATTGAGTGGATGCTGCCAACACACTGTCATTGACACTGACCCAACTCCAGCCACTTTAATAATGGGATTGATGGGAAATAATGTAAATATATCACTAGCCACTTTAAACAATGCTACCTTATATAATGTTACTTACCCTACATTATTCATCTCATATGCATACGTATATACTGTACTCTACATCATCGACTGCATCCTTATGTAATACATGTATCACTAGCCACTTTAACTATGCCACTTTGTTTACTTTGTCTACATACTCATCTCATATGTATATACTGTACTCGATACCATCTACTGTATGCTGCTCTGTACCATCACTCATTCATATATCCTTATGTACATATTCTTTATCCCCTTACACTGTGTATAAGACAGTAGTTTTGGAATTGTTAGTTAGATTACTTGTTGGTTATCACTGCATTGTCGGAACTAGAAGCACAAGCATTTCGCTACACTCGCATTAACATCTGCTAACCATGTGTATGTGACAAATACAATTTGATTTGATTTGATTTCAAGGTTTCAATCAAGTGCTCTGAGTGCGACAGCGACAGGCATCTTGCTGCTCTGCATCCAGGCCCAGCCCCTACAAATACAGACACCGCTACAGCAGAGACAGAGCATGGCGGGGAGCAAGGTGACGATGCTCTTCTATCTGTCACCTCAAAGTGTACAGAGATCTGTGGTGAGGCAGTTAATCCAAGATCATGTTCAAAAATATGCCTTGTCAAAGCTTATCCGGCTGGGAAAAGAGAGAAAGCTGTCAAAATGTATGTAGTGCTTGATGAACAGAGTAACACATCTCTGGCCAAGACAGAGTTTTTCAGTCTCTTCAACATCAATGACAACTCTGCTCCATACACCATGAAGACGTGTTCTGGGGTAACAGAGACTTCAGGCAGGAGAGCCGTCAACTTCATGGTGGAGTCTATAGATGGACACATGCAGCTCACTCTCCCTACTCTGATAGAGTGTGATATGATGCCAGACGATAGGATGGAGATTCCCTCCCCCGACATTGCGTATCATCATCCCCATCTGCAACCAGTTCTGGACAGAATTCCAGCTGTGGACCCAGACGCTCCCATCCTCCTGCTTTTAGGACGAGACATCTTAAGGGTACACAAGGTACGAGAGCAAATCAATGGGCCCCACGACACTCCTTATGCACAGCGACTTGACCTCGGGTGGGTCATTGTGGGTGAGGTCTGTCTGGGAACGGCTCACCGACCAGCCAATGTTAACGTGTTCAGAACAAACATACTTCAAAATGGTCGCACATCCTATCTGAGCCCTTTCCCTGACATCATCCAGGTAAAAGAGAACTACAACAGCGTAGCTCAGAAACACATCTCTCCCTCTACAGTGCACTCGAGAGATCCAATCACAACTGTGAACACAGACAGCCTGGGATGTTCCATGTTCGACAAAACACAAGACGATGATAAACCAGCACCATCAGTGGAGGACAAAGCCTTCTTGGACATTATGGACAAACAGGTTTTCCAGGATGATGGAAACAACTGGGTGGCTCCACTACCCTTTCGCCCCAATAGACGTCACCTTCCTAATAACAGGGAGCAGGCCATGAACCGTCTTACATCACTTCGCAGGACTTTAGACAAAAAGCCTGACATGAAGCGTCATTTTATTGACTTCATGCAAAAGATGCTGGATAACGACCAAGCCGAACCTTCACAGCCACTAGAGGGAGACGAAGAACGTTGGTATCTGCCCATATTTGGTGTTTACCATCCACAAAAGCCTGAACAAATACGAGTAGTATTTGACTCCAGTGCTAAGTGTCAAGGCGTGTCACTTAACGATGTTCTGCTCAGTGGTCCAGACTTAAACAACACACTCTTGGGTGTCCTAATGCGTTTCCGCAAGGATTGCAGTGCACTAACAGCAGATGTGAAACAAATGTTTTACTGTTTTGGTGTACGTGAGGATCACAGAGATTACTTAAGGTTTCTCTGGTATGAAGACAACAACCCAGATTGAAACATAACTACAGGATGTAGTACAGGATGTACAGGATGAAAGTCCATGTATTTGGGAACAGCCCTTCACCAGCCGTAGCCATCTACTGCATGAGACGAGCAGCGCTACAGGGTGAGAAGGAACACGGATCAGAACCCAAGCAATATGTAGTGAGGAACTTCTACGTCGATGATGGTCTGACATCAGTAGCTACTACAGAAGAAGCTGTCAACATTCTAAGAAAAACACAAGCAATGTTGGCGGAGTCCAACATGAAACTACACAAGATTGTATCCAATAGCAAAACAGTTATGGAAGCCTTCCCTATGGAGGACCGTGCGAAAGACTTAAAAGATCTGGACCTAGGAGTGGATCCTCTCCCCTTTCAATGGAGTCTGGGACTTTCCTGGAACCTGGAAACAGACAGCTTCTCATTCCAGGTGTCGCACAATGAGAAGCCTTTTACGCGGAGAGGCATCCTGTCCACAGTGAATAGTCTTGTTATTGGGTTCGTGGCTCCAATAACAATGCAAGGTAAAGCCTTAATCAGAGAACTCTCTTCTGATGAGAGTGAGTGGGATGCCCCTCTTCCCACAGAAAAATGAAGAGGAATGGAAAATGTGGAAGGAATCTTTGATGGAGTTGGAACATATGAATATTCAGCGGACCTACATCCCAGTCTCCTTGTCTACCACTCAAAGAAGAGAGCTACACATCTTCTCGGATGCCTCTACAGTAGCCATAGGAGCGGTAGCCTACCTGAGAGTTATTGACTCGGAAGGTCAATGCCATGTTGGATTTGTCATGGGGAAATCAAAATTGGCCCCTCGTCCGGCCCACACTATCCCACGCCTTGAACTGTGTGAGCCTTTGCTAGCTGTTGAGATGTATGAACTAATCAAAGACGAAATTGACATTGATATACATGCAGCCAAGTTCTACACAGACAGTAAGATAGTTCTCGGTTACATCCACAATGTCACCAAAAGATTCTATGTTTATGTTGCCAATAGGATAACTCGCATCAGGAAGTCTACCCATCCAGATCAGTGGTGCTATATAAACACAGACAGCAATCCAGCAGACCATGCAACCAGGCCCATACTTGCTGCGCTCTTAAAACACACTAGTTGGTTCTCAGGTCCACCGTTCCTGACCCAAACAAACTCGAGTAAGCCTGAGAACATCAATGTTGACCTTGTAGAGCCTCACACAGATGCAGAGATTCGACCAGACGTCACTGTCTTTGCCTCTAAAGTTTCTGGAGCTCAACTCGGCTCTCATCGCTTTGAGAGGTTCTCAAGCTGGAAAACTCTCAATCGAGCCACAGCACGACTCATTCATGTTGCAAGATCCTTCCATGAAGGTGCAGACAACACCAGCTGCAGAGGCTGGCATGACTGTAATAAACCATGCGGTACAAGTGAGTTGTCACGAGCCAAAACAGCAATCATTCACTGTGTGCAACATGAAGCCTTCTGAGAGGAATTCAAATGCATTGAAAAAGGAAAAGAGTTCCCAAAGCAAAGTACAGTCAAAAAGCTGAACCCAGTAATTGATGAGGATGGGTTGCTGAGGGTGGGAGGCCGCTTATCCTCCACCGACATGTTACAAGACGAAAAACATCCTCTCATCATCCCACGGACACATCATGTTGCCACTCTGCTGGTAAGACATTATCACGAGCAAGTGGCTCACCAAGGTCGTCATTTTTCAGATGGAGATATTCGAGCAGCAGGCTTCTGGATTATTGGGAGCAAACGTCTAGTCTCTGGTATCATTCACAAGTGTGTCACCTGCCGCAAGGTTAGAGGAGGTTAGTTGACCAAAAAATGGCTGACTTGCCTGCAGACAGACTCACATCTGAACCACCATTCACCAGCGTTGGACTTGATGTGTTTGGACCATGGAATGTCATAACTCGTCGCACTAGAGGTGGTAGTGCAGACTCCAAGCGCTGGGCGGTGCTCTTTACATGTATGTCTACTAGAGCAGTCCATATCGAGCTTATCGAATCCATGTCCACATCCAGCTTCATCAATGCGCTGAGGCGTTTCTTCGCTATCCGTGGTCCAGCAAAAGTGCTACGGTCTGATCGAGGTACAAACTTTATAGGTGCCTGCAGGGAACTGGGTATCGACACAAATGACTCAGAACTGACTAAATACCTCTCAGATAAGGGATGTACTTGGATATTTAATCCTCCACACTCGTCTCATATGGGTGGTTCTTGGGAGGGACTTATTGGGGTTGCCAGACGTATTCTTGATGCTATGCTGTTTCAGACGGGCTCCACTCGTCTCACACATGAGGTCTTGAGCACTCTTATGTCTGAAGTTATGGCAATAATCAATGCGAGACCCTTAGTGTCAGTATCAACCGACCCTGACATGACTACCATTCTCACACCCTCAATGTTACTTACACAAAAGACCAGTGCTACCTCAGCCCCTTCCGGATACTTCAGCATGAACGACCTTCATGGAAAACAGTGGAAGCAAGTCCAGTGTCTCGCTGACACCTTTTGGAAAAGGTGGAGACAGGAGTACCTGACAACACTGCAGAGACGCAGAAAATGGACAGCAGAAAAGCCAAATGTAAAAGTGGGAGATGTTGTCTTATTGAAAGACAGTCAGGCACACAGAAATGACTGGCCAGTTGGGCTTGTGGTAAAAACATTTCCCAGTACTGACAAAAAGGTTAGGAAAGTAGAACTAAAAATTGCCAAGCAAGGAGCTGCTAAGGTGTTTCTGAGACCAATCTCAGAGTTTGTTGTTCTTCTTTCTGAAGCATCCTAGAGACAAAAGATAAAAATAGAAAGGACATTATTTGTTTCTTGATATGTTTTATTTCATAGTGGCACAATTTCATTATACCAGGCGGGGAGTGTGCTGCCATCCTGTTAGAAGGTAACAGATTATTTATTACAATGGTTAAATTGGATTTTCATTGTGTTCAATGGTGTTATTTGCCCCCTAGTGGCGCTTTCTGGTACTTAGAAAGACGACGCAAACAGGAAGTACAGAATTTGTTTGCACGCATAGAAACAGCTACAAACAACGCTACGGTGCAGATCTTTCAATGTAGTTATTTCTTGTCACGCTTCAGCGTGTTTGTAAGTTCGATTCAAGCATTTAGCTAATGATGATAATCTTGTTATTGATAGAGTTGCTTACATATCAATGTTGGTTGTGTCACGTTCTGACCTTTATTTTCTGTGTTTTGTGTTTAGTTAGTATGGTCAGGGCGTGAGTTGGGTGGGCAGTCTATGTTTGTTTGTCTAGGTTTTGGGAATTTCTATGTTTCGGCCTAGTATGGTTCTCAATCAGAGGCAGGTGTCATTAGTTGTCTCTGATTGAGAATCATACTTAGGTGGCCTGGGTTTCACTGTGTGTTTGTGGGTGATTGTTTCCTGTCTCTGTGTATGCACCAGATAGGACTGTAATTTGAGTTTTCACGTTTTCTTGTTTTGTTAGTTTGTTCATGTGTACCTTATATCATTAAAAAGTACCATGGAAAATTACCACGCCGCGTATTGGTCCTCTGATCCGTTTCGCCTCTCCTCTTCGGAAGAAGAGGAGGAAACTCGTTACAGAATCACCCACCACAATCGGACCAAGCGGCGTGGTAAAGGACAGCGACGACAGCAGCAGCAGCATCAACAACAGAGGCCACCATCACAGGACTCCTGGACATGGGAGCAGATATTGAACGGAGAGGGACCCTGGGCACGGGCTGGGGAAAATCGCAGCCCCAAAGCAGAGCTGGAGGCAGCGAAAGCTGATCGGCGGCAATATGAGGAGCCAGCACGGCAGTGCGACAGGTACGAGAGGCAGCCCCAAATTTTTTTTTTTGGGGGGGCACACGAGGGGTGGTACTAAGCCAGGTAGCAGACCTGAGCTCACTCCTCGTGCTTATTATGAGCAGCGCATTACTGGTCAGGCACCGTGTTATGCGGTTGAGCGCACGGTGTCGCCAGTGCGTGTCCATAGCCCGGTGCGCTATAGGGCAGCCCCCGAGAGTGCCATGCGAGTGTGGGCATTGAGCCAGGGCGTATGGTGCCTGCTCAGCGGGTCTGGTCGCCGGTACGCAGTCTGGGTCCAGGTTATCCTGCGCCGGCTCTGCGTGCTGTGTCTCCGGGCGCTGGGAGGGTGCAGTGCGTCCTCTGCCTGCGCTCCGCTCGTACCGGGCAACTGTGGGAGTGGAGCCTAGGGGAGAGGTGCGTGTAGTAAGCACTAGCTCTCCCGTGCTTACCCACAGCCCGGTTCAACCTGTGCCTGCACTCTTGAGGGTCCGGGCTCGAGTAGTTGTCCAGCCTGGGGAAGTGGTGCCAAGGTTGCGCACCAGAGCTCCAGTGCTCCCCACAGCCCGGTCTTTCAGGCTCCTCCTAACACCAAGCCTCCTGAAAGTCTCCCCAGCCTGGTAGTTCCTGTGGCAGCCCCACGCACCAGGCTGTCTCTCAGTCTCCTCCCTGCAGGTGCTCCCGCCTGTCCGGCGCCGCTGCCGGAGCCTCCCGCCTGTCCGGCGCCGCTGCCGGAGCCTCCCGCCTGTCCGGCGCCGCTGCCGGAGCCTCCCGCCTGTCCGGAGCCTCCCGCCTGTCCGGCGCCGCTGCCGGAGCCTCCCGCCTGTCCGGCGCCACTGCCGGAGCCTCCCGCCTGTCCGGCGCCGCTGCTGGAGCGTCCCGCCTGTTCGGCGCCACTGCCGGAGCCTCCCGCCTGTCCGGCGCCGCTGCTGGAGCGTCCCGCCTGTCCGGCGCCGCTGCCTCCTGTAGCAGCTCCACGCACCAGGCTGTCTCTCTGTCTCCTCTCTGCAGGTGCTCCCGCCTGTCCGGCGCCGCTGCCGGAGCCTCCCGCCTGTCCGGCGCCGCTGCCGGAGCCTCCCGCCTGTCCGGCGCCGCTGCCGGAGCCTCCCGCCTGTCCGGCGCCGCTGCCGGAGCCTCCCGCCTGTCCGGAGCCTCCCGCCTGTCCGGCGCCGCTGCCGGAGCCTCCCGCCTGTCCGGCGCCGCTGCCGGAGCCTCCCGCCTGTCCGGCGCTGCTGCCGGAGCCTCCCGCCTGTCCGGCGCTGCTGCCGGAGCGTCCCGCCTGTCCGGCGCCGCTGCTGGAGCGTCCCGCCTGTCTGGCGCCGCTGCCGGAGCGTCCCGCCTGTCTGGCGCCGCTGCCGGAGCGTCCCGCCTGTCCGGCGCCACTGCCGGAGCGTCCCGCCTGTCTGGCGCCGCTGCCGGAGCGTCCCGCCTGTCTGGCGCCGCTGCCGGAGCGTCCCTCCTGTCCGGCGCCGCTGCCGGAGCCCCTCAGCCCAGAGGCGCCAGAGCCCCTCAGCCCAGAGGCGCCAGAGCCCCTCAGCCCAGAGGCGCCAGAGCCCCTCAGCCCAGAGGCGCCAGAGCCCCTCAGCCCAGAGGCGCCAGAGCCCCTCAGCCCAGAGGCGCCAGAGCCCCTCAGCCCAGAGGCGCCAGAGCCCCTGTCCCTCTGTCTAGAGCCCCTGTCCCTCTGTCCAGAGCCCCTGTCCCTCTGTCCAGAGCTTCTGCCCCTCTGTCCCGAGCTGCCCCTCTGTCCAGTGGGGTCATTGAGAGGGGTTGCCATGGTGAGAAAGCCACGGAGGCGGAAGCCACGGAGGCGGAAAATAAGGCGGACAAAGACAAGGGTGAAGTGGGGTCCGCGTCCCGCGCCAGAACCGCCACCGCGGACAGACGCCCACCCAGACCCTCCCCTATAGGTCAAGGTTTTGCGGCCGGAGTCCGCACCTTTGGGGGTACTGTCACGTTCTGACCTTTATTTTCTGTGTTTTGTGTTTAGTTAGTATGGTCAGGGCGTGAGTTGGGTGGGCAGTCTATGTTTGTTTGTCTAGGTTTTGGGAATTTCTATGTTTCGGCCTAGTATGGTTCTCAATCAGAGGCAGGTGTCATTAGTTGTCTCTGATTGAGAATCATACTTAGGTGGCCTGGGTTTCACTGTGTGTTTGTGGGTGATTGTTTCCTGTCTCTGTGTATGCACCAGATAGGACTGTAATTTGAGTTTTCACGTTTTCTTGTTTTGTTAGTTTGTTCATGTGTACCTTATATCATTAAAAAGTACCATGGAAAATTACCACGCCGCGTATTGGTCCTCTGATCCGTTTCGCCTCTCCTCTTCGGAAGAAGAGGAGGAAACTCATTACAGGTTGCATTTACTCACAAATTGCAATGCTTTTAATGTTAGTCGTTAGCTGTATTACTTTGCTCATGCGTCATGCAAACGAATTGTAAAATATACAATACTGTAGTTTTGTTACTGTTTCTAGTGTAATATGCTTTGTTATTCTACACAGATGGTTATACATTATTAGAGTAATGAAACGAGCCAATTACCATATGGTTAACAATTAGCTATATGGTTTGGCATCATGCCAGATGCATGGTACCTTAGCCCGTGCTTTGTATTTATGCAACTTCAAATGTTTAATGTAGAGCTACAGTATGTCGGTGTGAATTGAACACTAAAGTATATTATTTTCTGTATTTTGCAGTTTCACAACATAAACGTTTACAATATATTAATTCAAGAAAAGTCACGCCTTGGGAGTTTTATTGAAGACTTAGTTGTTAGCTATCTGTCTAGTTTTGCATGGGAACGCAACTCAAGGGCAGAATAGGTGTATTAAAATGAGAGTTAAGGTGATGTCACCTTGTCCCCTTAATAATTAATCAATGTGTTTGACATGGGGGAGTTGATCAGTAACCATATTTTTTCATATTTTGGTCATCATACTTTGTTCTGGTTTCCTTCAAATATCATCCAATTTCATGACAAACATGATTTTGACTGTTCATAACCTTTGAAAAATATGTTTAATACCTCACAAAAAATAGTAGGTTAAAAACAACCCAGTAATGAGTAAATAGTGGTCAGAACGTTGGGTTATTTTGACCCAGTTGGATCACTTAGTTGGGTTGTTTTCTTTGAAGACTGGAATTGTGGCTTTCAAGGTCATTTTTGGGCCACCTGTGAGAGTAAATGTCATTCCGGTTAGTCTATTATGTTGTATTGTCATCACATGTTTAAGGTTGAGTATCTGGCATGTTTGTAGCTTTAATGAGGGTTGCACCAGCGTATGAGTTTCTCAGTTGCCTCGGCATATCCCTATGTTGGGATAGTTACCAGTTTATGTTATTTAAATAATAATGTCATTAAAAGTATATAAAAATACATCATGTGTAAAAATATGGAATGAAAACGTTAATGTGCAGTGTACAAACGTAACGTGATGTTCAGGAATGACATTTAATCTCACAGCTGGCCAAAAATAACGATCTGAAAATAAACTAAAATTTCTTTAAGAAAAATTATAAACACATAAAAACGACAGGCTGCATAACAACAGCAGCCTGGTGGTCCAAAATAGCATAACTGGCATAACGGGACAAAATATTCAGACAAAAAGGTATTTGTTCATGAGGAATTACTTTTGTATCTTGTCATTATAGTGGTTTTAAGTCCTCTGCTTGCAGTGTGGAGCAACATGCAATGCAATGCACCCTGGAATGTTGAAACACTGAAAACACTGAATGTTTTCACGTGAAAACGTGTTTTTGGAACACACACATTTCACATGTGAACAGGTGTTTTTGGAACACACACATTTCACATGTGAACAGGTGTTTTTGAAACACTTCACATATGACATTTCACATGTTATAACACGTTATCGCTGTTCAGCCTCTCGATTTGAGGAACGCTGATCTTTCAACTTTTCATTTACTTATTTCAGCAGTTTGAGGGTTTTCTGTATAGTTTTCTAATGTTGGTGGGGAATATTATTCAGTTTTAATGTTACTCCCTGAATCAATGTGATAAATATACACGTTTTTCTTGTGTATTTTTTAACAAGGCTGAGCTTTACTTTGAAGTCCATAGTGTATGAATACAGGTCTAATCAGTTACTGACACAGGCGGTGGTGTAGCAGGAAGATTGGAATGCTGTGAAACAAATCTCAACTGAAAATGTGAATCCATATGTGAAACATTATGTGAAATATCATCAAGTGAATTGTTCCTAAAACACAAAATGTGGAAATGTCACATGTAAAATCATGTTTTTTCCAAAACACACACAAATTGTACAATTGTAGTATTGTTTTTGTTTTTTGTTTTTCCACCTTTATTTAACCAGGTAGGCTAGTTGAGAACACCTTTATTTAACCAGGTAGGCTAGTTGAGACCACCTTTATTTAACCAGGTAGGCTAGTTGAGAACACCTTTATTTAACCAGGTAGGCTAGTTGAGAACACCTTTATTTAACCAGGTAGGCTAGTTGAGAACACCTTTATTTAACCAGGTAGGCTAGTTGAGAACACCTTTATTTAACCAGGTAGGCTAGTTGAGAACACCTTTATTTAACCAGGTAGGCTAGTTGAGAACACCTTTATTTAACCAGGTAGGCTAGTTGAGAACACCTTTATTTAACCAGGTAGGCTAGTTGAGACCACCTTTATTTAACCAGGTAGGCTAGTTGAGAACACCTTTATTTAACCAGGTAGGCTAGTTGAGACCACCTTTATTTAACCAGGTAGGCTAGTTGAGACCACCTTTATTTAACCAGGTAGGCTAGTTGAGAACAACTTTATTTAACCAGGTAGGCCAGTTGAGAACACCTTTATTTAACCAGGTAGGCTAGTTGAGAACACCTTTATTTAACCAGGTAGGCTAGTTGAGAACACCTTTATTTAACCAGGTAGGCTAGTTGAGAACACCTTTATTTAACCAGATAGGCTAGTTGAGAACACCTTTATTTAACCAGATAGGCTAGTTGAGAACACCTTTATTTAACCAGGTAGGCTAGTTGAGAACACCTTTATTTAACCAGATAGGCTAGTTGAGAACACCTTTATTTAACCAGGTAGGCTAGTTGAGAACACTTTCTCATTTACAACTGTGACCTGGCCAAGAGAAAGCAAAGCAGTGCGACACAAACCACACAGAGTTACACTTGGAATAAACAAACATGCAGTCAATAACACAGTAGAAAAAGTCTATATACATTGTTTGCAAATGAGATAAGATTAGGGAGGTAAGGCAATAATTATTATTATTATTATTATTTTTTTTAATTTTACCTTTATTTAACCAGGCAAGTCAGTTAAGAACAAATTCTTATTTTCAATGACGGCCTGGGAACAGTGGGTTACCTGCCTGTTCAGGGGCAGAACGACAGATTTGTACCTTGTCAGCTCGGGGGCTTGAACTCGCAACCTTCCGGTTACTAGTCCAACGCTCTAACCACTAGGCTACGCTGCCGCCCCATAAATAGTCCATAGTGGCAAAATAATTACAATTTAGCAATTAAACACTGGAGTGATAGATGTGCAGATGAGCAAAAAATAATTAAATAACAATACGGGGATGAGGAAGTTGGGTGGGCTATTTACAGATGGGCTATGTACAGGTGCAATGGTCTGTAAGCTGCTCTGACAGCTGATGCTTAGAGTTAGTGAGGGAGATATGAGTCTCCAGCTTCAGTGATTTTTGCAATTCATTCCAGTCATTGGCAGCAGAGAACTGGAAGGAAAGGTGGAAGAGGAGTTGGCTTTGGGGATGACCAGTGAAATATACCTGCCGGAGCGCGTGCTACGGGTGGGTGCTGCTATGGTGACCAGTGAGCTGAGATAAGGCGAGAGCATACAGGTCGCAGTGGTGGGTAGTATATGGAGCTTTGGTGACAAACTGTAATAGACTGCATCCAATTTGCTGAGTAGAGTGTTGGAGGCTATTTTGTAAATGACATTGCCGAAGTCAAGGATTGGTTGGATAGTCAGTTTTACGAGGGTATGTTTGGCAGCATGAGTGAAGGATGCTTTGTTGTAATATAAGAAGCCGATTCCAGATTTAATTTTGGATTGGAGATGTTTAATGTGAGTCTGGAAGGAGAGTTTACAGTCTAACCAGACACCTAGGTATTGTAGTTGTCCACATATTCTAAGTCAGAACTGTCCAGAGTAGTGATGTTGGACTGGCGGGCAGGTGCGTGCAGTGATCGGTTGAAGAGCATGCATTTAGTTTTACTTGCATTTAAGAGCAGTTGGAGGCCATGGAAGAAGAGTGGTATGGCATTGAAGTTCATCTGGAGTTTTGTTAACACAGTGTCCAAAGAAGGGCCAGAAGTATACAGAATGTTGTCGTCTGCGTAGAGGTGGATCAGAGAATCACCAGCAGCAAGAGCGACATCATTGATGTATACAGAGAAAAGAGTCGGCCCGAGAATTGAACCCTGAGGCACCCCCATAGAGACTGTCAGAGGTCCGGACAACAGGCCCACCGATGTGACACAATGAACTCTGTCTGAGAAGTAGTTACATTTTATATTGTAAATGTGTAATATTGGAGTAACAATGTAATAGCGTGTTGTACTGTTTTTTGTGCTGATGTAGGTTGGTGTTGGGTTTTGTTGCAAAGGAACTGTATGGATACCAGGAAGAGTAATTGGGATTCTAATCATTTCCAAATAAACACACGCACAGACACACACACGCACACACACACACAGACATGCACGCACACACGCACACACACGCACACATACACGCACGCACAAACACACACACACACACGCACACACAAATGCACACACATACACGCACACACAAACTCAAACAGTCAACTGCATAGTTTGTGGTGTGTGACGTTGGGGACCCTGAGTCTATTCCACAACCAGATCTCATATGTGCAAACACAAATCTGCACATTTACACATTTACCACAGGAAACACAAATCTGCAGACACATGTACCACATAAATACATGGCACTGCACTTTAAAAAACATGAATTTACACATTGAACAGCAAGATGTTTTGGGAAAGTGTGGTGCAACTTGGGGTCAAAACATGGACAGCCCCTTCCTTCATTTTACATCATTGAGTTTAACCTTTAAACTCATGTTCCATTCTAGAATTTTACCTTTAAACTCATATTCCATTCTAGAATTTTACCTTTAAACTCATATTCCATTCTAGAATTTAACCTAGCTTTAAACTCATATTCCATTCTAGAATTTAACCTAGCTTTAAACTCATATTCCATTCTAGAATTTAACCGATCTTTAAACTCATATTCCATTCTAGAATTTAACCGAGCATTAAACTCATATTCCATTCTAGAATTTAACCTAGCTTTAAACTCATATTCCATTTAGAATTTAACCTAGCTTTAAACTCATATTCCATTCTCGAATTTAACCGATCTTTAAACTCATATTCCATTCTAGAATTTAACCGAGCATTAAACTCATATTCCTGTCACGCCTTGGTCTTAGTATTTTGTGTTTTCTTTAATTATTTGTTCA
>NC_068444.1:12919948-12944948 GCF_023373465.1 Oncorhynchus keta | reverse complement strand
AATCCATTTTTTGTAGCCTAACACGAAACATTTTGTGAACGTTTATCTCGTTGAATTTCCTGTCATACAATTTTCAAAGTAACGTCCAACGTAAAGAGACTCTCTTTTCCTCTTCTTTAGGGGGTATTTATCTCAACATTTCCTTTGGGTTTTTGTGCGGGATTGTTTTCGTTCGACTGTCAGTTAGTTTTCGGGTGCGTTTTCCCTGGACTGTGTCTGAGTGGGGTTTTGTGGCTACTATTGTAGTCCTGTGTCCTGATATTTTTGAGTTTGTATAATAAAACCCCCCTTTCCTTCGGAACTTGTTTCTCCTGCGCCTGACTCCACACCCACCTCTCCTCGTGGAGATCTGATCCCAATGGCTCCACCCCTATACAGCCATGTGAAATCCATAAATTAGGGCCTAATGAATTTATTGAAATTGTCTGATTTCCTTATATGAACTGTAACTCGGTAAAATCTTTGAAATTGTTGCATGTTGCATTTATATTTTTATTTAGTATAATGTAATGCTGTGTTTAAGCACCCTGCAGGGAAATATTGCCAATTTGTGTGTGCAATGCCAACTCTGCAATACACTGACTACAACCGGTTCTGTAATAGGACATTACTCCTTTGCCCGACACGCTAAAAGCATCCTCACGCGACATCCGTCTTTTATGCTCAACACACTCTCCTATATTTCCATCCCTGTGGCCTTCATTTTGTAATTGTTATAGGAACTGTAATGAATATTAAGGGACACTGGACATCACCTTACTAATACCACTCTGATTAGAGGAGACTGGACATCACCTTACTAACACCACTCTGTTTAGAGGAGACTGGACATCACCTTACTAACATCACTCTGATTAGAGGAGACTGGACATCACCTTACTAACACCACTCTGTTTAGAGGAGACTGGACATCACCTTACTAACACCACTCTGTTTAGAGGAGACTGGACATCACCTTACTAACACCACTCTGTTTAGAGGAGACTGGACATCACCTTACTAACACCACTCTGTTTAGAGGAGACTGGACATCACCTTACTAACACCACTCTGTTTAGAGGAGACTGGACATCACCTTACTAACACCACTCTGTTTAGAGGAGACTGGACATCACCTTACTAACACCACTCTGTTTAGAGGAGACTGGACATCACCTTACTAACACCACTCTGTTTAGAGGAGACTGGACATCACCTTACTAACACCACTCTGTTAGAGGAGACTGGACATTATCTTATTAATACCACTCTGTTTAGAGGAGACTGGACATCACCTTACTAACACCACTCTGATTAGAGGAGACTGGATATCACCTTATTAATACCACTCTGTTTAGAGGAGACTGGACATCACCTTACTAACACCACTCTGTTAGAGGAGACTGGACATTCTCTTATTAATACCACCCTGTTTAGAGGAGACTGGACATCACCTTATCAACATCACTCTGATTAGAGGAGACTGGACATCATCTTACTAACACCACTCTGTTAGAGGAGACTGGACATCACCTTACTAACACCACTCTGATTAGAGGAGACTGGATATCACCTTATTAACACCACTCTGTTTAGAGGAGACTGGACATCACCTGACTAACACCACTCTGTTTAGAGGAGACTGGACATCACCTTACTAACACCACTCTGTTTAGAGGAGACTGGACACCACCTTAAAAACACCACTCTGTTTAGAGGAGACTGGACATCATCTTACTAACACCACTCTGTTAGAGGAGACTGGACATCACCTTACTAACACCACTCTGATTAGAGGAGACTGGATATCACCTTATTAACACCACTCTGTTTAGAGGAGACTGGACATTCTCTTATTAATACCACTCTGTTTAGAGGAGACTGGACATCATCACCTGACTAACAGCACTCTGTTTAGAGGAGACTGGACATCACCTTACTAACACCACTCTGTTTAGAGGAGACTGGACATCACCTTACTAACACCACTCTGTTTAGAGGAGACTGGACATCACCTTACTAACACCACTCTGATTAGAGGAGACTGGACATCACCTTACTAACATCACTCTCAATAGAGGAGACTGAACATCACCTTACTAACACCACTCTGTTTAGAGGAGACTGGACATCACCTTACTAACACCACTCTGTTTAGAGGAGACTGGACATCACCTTACTAACACCACTCTGATTAAAGGAAACTGGACATCGCCTTACTAACACCACTCTGTTTAGAGGAGACTGGACATCACCTTACTAACACCACTCTGTTTAGAGGAGACTGGACATCATCTTACTAACACCACTCTGTTAGAGGAGACTGGACATCACCTTACTAACACCACTCTGTTTAGAGGAGACTGGACATCACCTTACTAACACCACTCTGATTAAAGGAAACTGGACATCGCCTTACTAACACCACTCTGTTTAGAGGAGACTGGACATCACCTTACTAACACCACTCTGTTTAGAGGAGACTGGACATCACCTTACTAACACCACTCTGTTTAGAGGTGACTGGACATCACCTTACTAACACCACTCTGTTTAGAGGAATCTGGACATCACCCCACTAACACCACTCTGTTAGAGGAGACTGGACATCACCTTACTAATACCACTCTGTTTAGAGGAGACTGGACATCACCTTACTAACACCACTCTGTTTAGAGTAGACTGGACATCACCTTACTGACACCACTCTGTTTAGAGGAGACTGGACATCACCTTACTAACACCACTCTGTTTAGAGGAGTCTGGACATCACCTTACTAACACCACTCTGTTTAGAGGAGACTGGACATCACCTTACTAACACCACTCTGTTAGAGGAGACTGGACATTCTCTTATTAATACCACTCTGTTTAGAGGAGACTGGACATCACCTTACTAACACCACTCTGATTAGAGGAGACTGGACATCACCTTATTAACACCACTCTGTTGTGAGGAGACTGGACATCACCTTACTAACACCACTCTGTTTAGAGGAGACTGGACATCACCTTATTAACACCACTCTGTTGTGAGGATACTGGACATCACCTTACTAACACCACTCTGTTTAGAGGAGACTGGACATCACCTTACTAACACCACTCTGTTTAGAGGAGACTGGACATCACCTTATTAACACCACTCTGTTGTGAGGATACTGGACATCACCTTACTAACACCACTCTGTTTAGAGGAGACTGAACATCACCTTACTAACACCACTCTTTTTAGAGGAGACTGGACATCACCTTACTAACACCACTCTGTTTAGAGGAGACTGGACATCACCTTACTAACACCACTCTGATTAAAGGAAACTGGACATCGCCTTACTAACACCACTCTGTTTAGAGGAGACTGGACATCACCTTACTAACACCACTCTGTTTAGAGGAGACTGGACATCACCTTACTAACACCACTCTGTTTAGAGGAGACTGGACATCACCTTACTAACACCACTCTGTTTAGAGGTGACTGGACATCACCTTACTAACACCACTCTGTTTAGAGGAGTCTGGGCATCACCCCACTAACACCACTCTGTTAGAGGAGACTGGACATCACCTTACTAATACCACTCTGTTTAGAGGAGACTGGACATCACCTTACTAACACCACTCTGTTTAGAGGAGACTGGACATCATCTTACTAACACCACTCTGTTAGAGGAGACTGGACATCACCTTACTAACACCACTCTGATTAGAGGAGACTGGATATCACCTTATTAACACCACTCTGTTTAGAGGAGACTGGACATCACCTGACTAACACCACTCTGTTTAGAGGAGACTGGACATCACCTTACTAACACCACTCTGTTTAGAGGAGACTGGACACCACCTTACTAACACGACTCTGTTTAGAGGAGACTGGACATCATCTTACTAACACCACTCTGTTAGAGGAGACTGGACATCACCTTACTAACACCACTCTGATTAGAGGAGACTGGATATCACCTTATTAACACCACTCTGTTTAGAGGAGACTGGACATTCTCTTATTAATACCACTCTGTTTAGAGGAGACTGGACATCACCTGACTAACACCACTCTGTTTAGAGGAGAATTGACATCACCTTACTAACACCACTATGTTTAGAGGAGACTGGACACCACCTTACTAACACCACTCTGTTTAGAGGAGACTGGACATCACCTTACTAACACCACTCTGATTAGAGGAGACTGGACATCACCTTATTAACATCACTCTCAATAGAGGAGACTGAACATCACCTTACTAACACCACTCTGTTTAGAGGAGACTGGACATCACCTTACTAACACCACTCTGTTTAGAGGAGACTGGACATCACCTTACTAACACCACTCTGTTTAGAGGAGACTGAACATCACCTTACTAACACCACTCTTTTAGAGGAGACTGGACATCACCTTACTAGCACCACTCTGTTTAGAGGAGACTGGACATCACCTTACTAACACCACTCTGATTAAAGGAAACTGGACATCGCCTTACTAACACCACTCTGTTTAGAGGAGACTGGACATCACCTTACTAACACCACTCTGTTTAGAGGAGACTGGACATCACCTTACTAACACCACTCTGTTTAGAGGAGACTGGACATCACCTTACTAACACCACTCTGTTTAGAGGTGACTGGACATCACCTTACTAACACCACTCTGTTTAGAGGAGTCTGGACATCACCCCACTAACACCACTCTGTTAGAGGAGACTGGACATCACCTTACTAATACCACTCTGTTTAGAGGAGACTGGACATCACCTTACTAACACCACTCTGTTTAGAGGAGACTGGACATCACCTTACTAACACCACTCTGTTTAGAGGTGACTGGACATCACCTTACTAACACCACTCTGTTTAGAGGAATCTGGACATCACCCCACTAACACCACTCTGTTAGAGGAGACTGGACATCACCTTACTAATACCACTCTGTTTAGAGGAGACTGGACATCACCTTACTAACACCACTCTGTTTAGAGTAGACTGGACATCACCTTACTGACACCACTCTGTTTAGAGGAGACTGGACATCACATTACTAACACCACTCTGTTTAGAGTAGTCTGGACATCACCTTACTAACACCACTCTGTTTAGAGGAGACTGGACATCACCTTACTAACACCACTCTGTTAGAGGAGACTGGACATTCTCTTATTAATACCACTCTGTTTAGAGGAGACTGGACATCACCTTACTAACACCACTCTGATTAGAGGAGACTGGACATCACCTTATTAACACCACTCTGTTGTGAGGAGACTGGACATCACCTTACTAACACCACTCTGTTTAGAGGAGACTGGACATCACCTTATTAACACCACTCTGTTGTGAGGATACTGGACATCACCTTACTAACACCACTCTGTTTAGAGGAGACTGGACATCACCTTACTAACACCACTCTGTTTAGAGGAGACTGGACATCACCTTATTAACACCACTCTGTTGTGAGGATACTGGACATCACCTTACTAACACCACTCTGTTTAGAGGAGACTGAACATCACCTTACTAACACCACTCTTTTAGAGGAGACTGGACATCACCTTACTAACACCACTCTGTTTAGAGGAGACTGGACATCACCTTACTAACACCACTCTGATTAAAGGAAACTGGACATCGCCTTACTAACACCACTCTGTTTAGAGGAGACTGGACATCACCTTACTAACACCACTCTGTTTAGAGGAGACTGGACATCACCTTACTAACACCACTCTGTTTAGAGGAGACTGGACATCACCTTACTAACACCACTCTGTTTAGAGGTGACTGGACATCACCTTACTAACACCACTCTGTTTAGAGGAGTCTGGGCATCACCCCACTAACACCACTCTGTTAGAGGAGACTGGACATCACCTTACTAATACCACTCTGTTTAGAGGAGACTGGACATCACCTTACTAACACCACTCTGTTTAGAGGAGACTGGACATAATCTTACTAACACCACTCTGTTAGAGGAGACTGGACATCACCTTACTAACACCACTCTGATTAGAGGAGACTGGATATCACCTTATTAACACCACTCTGTTTAGAGGAGACTGGACATCACCTGACTAACACCACTCTGTTTAGAGGAGACTGGACATCACCTTACTAACACCACTCTGTTTAGAGGAGACTGGACACCACCTTACTAACACGACTCTGTTTAGAGGAGACTGGACATCATCTTACTAACACCACTCTGTTAGAGGAGACTGGACATCACCTTACTAACACCACTCTGATTAGAGGAGACTGGATATCACCTTATTAACACCACTCTGTTTAGAGGAGACTGGACATTCTCTTATTAATACCACTCTGTTTAGAGGAGACTGGACATCACCTGACTAACACCACTCTGTTTAGAGGAGAATTGACATCACCTTACTAACACCACTATGTTTAGAGGAGACTGGACACCACCTTACTAACACCACTCTGTTTAGAGGAGACTGGACATCACCTTACTAACACCACTCTGATTAGAGGAGACTGGACATCACCTTATTAACATCACTCTCAATAGAGGAGACTGAACATCACCTTACTAACACCACTCTGTTTAGAGGAGACTGGACATCACCTTACTAACACCACTCTGTTTAGAGGAGACTGGACATCACCTTACTAACACCACTCTGTTTAGAGGAGACTGAACATCACCTTACTAACACCACTCTTTTAGAGGAGACTGGACATCACCTTACTAGCACCACTCTGTTTAGAGGAGACTGGACATCACCTTACTAACACCACTCTGATTAAAGGAAACTGGACATCGCCTTACTAACACCACTCTGTTTAGAGGAGACTGGACATCACCTTACTAACACCACTCTGTTTAGAGGAGACTGGACATCACCTTACTAACACCACTCTGTTTAGAGGAGACTGGACATCACCTTACTAACACCACTCTGTTTAGAGGTGACTGGACATCACCTTACTAACACCACTCTGTTTAGAGGAGTCTGGACATCACCCCACTAACACCACTCTGTTAGAGGAGACTGGACATCACCTTACTAATACCACTCTGTTTAGAGGAGACTGGACATCACCTTACTAACACCACTCTGTTTAGAGGAGACTGGACATCACCTTACTAACACCACTCTGTTTAGAGGTGACTGGACATCACCTTACTAACACCACTCTGTTTAGAGGAATCTGGACATCACCCCACTAACACCACTCTGTTAGAGGAGACTGGACATCACCTTACTAATACCACTCTGTTTAGAGGAGACTGGACATCACCTTACTAACACCACTCTGTTTAGAGTAGACTGGACATCACCTTACTGACACCACTCTGTTTAGAGGAGACTGGACATCACATTACTAACACCACTCTGTTTAGAGTAGTCTGGACATCACCTTACTAACACCACTCTGTTTAGAGGAGACTGGACATCACCTTACTAACACCACTCTGTTAGAGGAGACTGGACATTCTCTTATTAATACCACTCTGTTTAGAGGAGACTGGACATCACCTTACTAACACCACTCTGATTAGAGGAGACTGGACATCACCTTATTAACACCACTCTGTTGTGAGGAGACTGGACATCACCTTACTAACACCACTCTGTTTAGAGGAGACTGGACATCACCTTATTAACACCACTCTGTTGTGAGGATACTGGACATCACCTTACTAACACCACTCTGTTTAGAGGAGACTGGACATCACCTTACTAACACCACTCTGTTTAGAGGAGACTGGACATCACCTTATTAACACCACTCTGTTGTGAGGATACTGGACATCACCTTACTAACACCACTCTGTTTAGAGGAGACTGAACATCACCTTACTAACACCACTCTTTTAGAGGAGACTGGACATCACCTTACTAACACCACTCTGTTTAGAGGAGACTGGACATCACCTTACTAACACCACTCTGATTAAAGGAAACTGGACATCGCCTTACTAACACCACTCTGTTTAGAGGAGACTGGACATCACCTTACTAACACCACTCTGTTTAGAGGAGACTGGACATCACCTTACTAACACCACTCTGTTTAGAGGAGACTGGACATCACCTTACTAACACCACTCTGTTTAGAGGTGACTGGACATCACCTTACTAACACCACTCTGTTTAGAGGAGTCTGGGCATCACCCCACTAACACCACTCTGTTAGAGGAGACTGGACATCACCTTACTAATACCACTCTGTTTAGAGGAGACTGGACATCACCTTACTAACACCACTCTGTTTAGAGGAGACTGGACATCATCTTACTAACACCACTCTGTTAGAGGAGACTGGACATCACCTTACTAACACCACTCTGATTAGAGGAGACTGGATATCACCTTATTAACACCACTCTGTTTAGAGGAGACTGGACATCACCTGACTAACACCACTCTGTTTAGAGGAGACTGGACATCACCTTACTAACACCACTCTGTTTAGAGGAGACTGGACACCACCTTACTAACACGACTCTGTTTAGAGGAGACTGGACATCATCTTACTAACACCACTCTGTTAGAGGAGACTGGACATCACCTTACTAACACCACTCTGATTAGAGGAGACTGGATATCACCTTATTAACACCACTCTGTTTAGAGGAGACTGGACATTCTCTTATTAATACCACTCTGTTTAGAGGAGACTGGACATCACCTGACTAACACCACTCTGTTTAGAGGAGACTTGACATCACCTTACTAACACCACTATGTTTAGAGGAGACTGGACACCACCTTACTAACACCACTCTGTTTAGAGGAGACTGGACATCACCTTACTAACACCACTCTGATTAGAGGAGACTGGACATCACCTTATTAACATCACTCTCAATAGAGGAGACTGAACATCACCTTACTAACACCACTCTGTTTAGAGGAGACTGGACATCACCTTACTAACACCACTCTGTTTAGAGGAGACTGGACATCACCTTACTAACACCACTCTGTTTAGAGGAGACTGAACATCACCTTACTAACACCACTCTTTTTAGAGGAGACTGGACATCACCTTACTAGCACCACTCTGTTTAGAGGAGACTGGACATCACCTTACTAACACCACTCTGATTAAAGGAAACTGGACATCGCCTTACTAACACCACTCTGTTTAGAGGAGACTGGACATCACCTTACTAACACCACTCTGTTTAGAGGAGACTGGACATCACCTTACTAACACCACTCTGTTTAGAGGAGACTGGACATCACCTTACTAACACCACTCTGTTTAGAGGTGACTGGACATCACCTTACTAACACCACTCTGTTTAGAGGAGTCTGGACATCACCCCACTAACACCACTCTGTTAGAGGAGACTGGACATCACCTTACTAATACCACTCTGTTTAGAGGAGACTGGACATCACCTTACTAACACCACTCTGTTTAGAGGAGACTGGACATCATCTTACTAACACCACTCTGTTAGAGGAGACTGGACATCACCTTACTAACACCACTCTGATTAGAGGAGACTGGATATCACCTTATTAACACCACTCTGTTTAGAGGAGACTGGACATCACCTGACTAACACCACTCTGTTTAGAGGAGACTGGACATCACCTTACTAACACCACTCTGATTAAAGGAAACTGGACATCGCCTTACTAACACCACTCTGTTTAGAGGAGACTGGACATCACCTTACTAACACCACTCTGTTTAGAGGAGACTGGACATCACCTTACTAACACCACTCTGTTTAGAGGTGACTGGACATCACCTTACTAACACCACTCTGTTTAGAGGAATCTGGACATCACCCCACTAACACCACTCTGTTAGAGGAGACTGGACATCACCTTACTAATACCACTCTGTTTAGAGGAGACTGGACATCACCTTACTAACACCACTCTGTTTAGAGGAGACTGGACATCACCTTACTGACACCACTCTGTTTAGAGGAGACTGGACATCACCTTACTAACACCACTCTGTTTAGAGGAGTCTGGACATCACCTTACTAACACCACTCTGTTTAGAGGAGACTGGACATCACCTTACTAACACCACTCTGTTAGAGGAGACTGGACATTCTCTTATTAATACCACTCTGTTTAGAGGAGACTGGACATCACCTTACTAACACCACTCTGATTAGAGGAGACTGGACATCACCTTATTAACACCACTCTGTTGTGAGGAGACTGGACATCACCTTACTAACACCACTCTGTTTAGAGGAGACTGGACATCACCTTATTAACACCACTCTGTTGTGAGGAGACTGGACATCACCTTACTTACACCACTCTGTTAGAGGAGACTGGACATACCTTACTAACACCACTCTGTTTAGAGGAGACTGGACATCACCTTACTAACACCACTCTGTTGTGAGGATACTGGACATCACCTTACTAACACCACTCTGTTTAGAGGAGACTGAACATCACCTTACTAACACCACTCTTTTAGAGGAGACTGGACATCACCTTACTAACACCACTCTGTTTAGAGGAGACTGGACATCACCTTACTAACACCACTCTGATTAAAGGAAACTGGACATCGCCTTACTAACACCACTCTGTTTAGAGGAGACTGGACATCACCTTACTAACACCACTCTGTTTAGAGGAGACTGGACATCACCTTACTAACACCACTCTGTTTAGAGGAGACTGGACATCACCTTACTAACACCACTCTGTTTAGAGGTGACTGGACATCACCTTACTAACACCACTCTGTTTAGAGGAGTCTGGGCATCACCCCACTAACACCACTCTGTTAGAGGAGACTGGACATCACCTTACTAATACCACTCTGTTTAGAGGAGACTGGACATCACCTTACTAACACCACTCTGTTTAGAGGAGACTGGACATCATCTTACTAACACCACTCTGTTAGAGGAGACTGGACATCACCTTACTAACACCACTCTGATTAGAGGAGACTGGATATCACCTTATTAACACCACTCTGTTTAGAGGAGACTGGACATCACCTGACTAACACCACTCTGTTTAGAGGAGACTGGACATCACCTTACTAACACCACTCTGTTTAGAGGAGACTGGACACCACCTTACTAACACGACTCTGTTTAGAGGAGACTGGACATCATCTTACTAACACCACTCTGTTAGAGGAGACTGGACATCACCTTACTAACACCACTCTGATTAGAGGAGACTGGATATCACCTTATTAACACCACTCTGTTTAGAGGAGACTGGACATTCTCTTATTAATACCACTCTGTTTAGAGGAGACTGGACATCACCTGACTAACACCACTCTGTTTAGAGGAGACTTGACATCACCTTACTAACACCACTATGTTTAGAGGAGACTGGACACCACCTTACTAACACCACTCTGTTTAGAGGAGACTGGACATCACCTTACTAACACCACTCTGATTAGAGGAGACTGGACATCACCTTATTAACATCACTCTCAATAGAGGAGACTGAACATCACCTTACTAACACCACTCTGTTTAGAGGAGACTGGACATCACCTTACTAACACCACTCTGTTTAGAGGAGACTGGACATCACCTTACTAACACCACTCTGTTTAGAGGAGACTGAACATCACCTTACTAACACCACTCTTTTTAGAGGAGACTGGACATCACCTTACTAACACCACTCTGTTTAGAGGAGACTGGACATCACCTTACTAACACCACTCTGATTAAAGGAAACTGGACATCGCCTTACTAACACCACTCTGTTTAGAGGAGACTGGACATCACCTTACTAACACCACTCTGTTTAGAGGAGACTGGACATCACCTTACTAACACCACTCTGTTTAGAGGAGACTGGACATCACCTTACTAACACCACTCTGTTTAGAGGTGACTGGACATCACCTTACTAACACCACTCTGTTTAGAGGAGTCTGGACATCACCCCACTAACACCACTCTGTTAGAGGAGACTGGACATCACCTTACTAATACCACTCTGTTTAGAGGAGACTGGACATCACCTTACTAACACCACTCTGTTTAGAGGAGACTGGACATCATCTTACTAACACCACTCTGTTAGAGGAGACTGGACATCACCTTACTAACACCACTCTGATTAGAGGAGACTGGATATCACCTTATTAACACCACTCTGTTTAGAGGAGACTGGACATCACCTGACTAACACCACTCTGTTTAGAGGAGACTGGACATCACCTTACTAACACCACTCTGTTTAGAGGAGACTGGACACCACCTTACTAACACGACTCTGTTTAGAGGAGACTGGACATCATCTTACTAACACCACTCTGTTAGAGGAGACTGGACATCACCTTACTAACACCACTCTGATTAGAGGAGACTGGATATCACCTTATTAACACCACTCTGTTTAGAGGAGACTGGACATTCTCTTATTAATACCACTCTGTTTAGAGGAGACTGGACATCACCTTACTAACACCACTCTGTTTAGAGGAGACTGGACACCACCTTACTAACACGACTCTGTTTAGAGGAGACTGGACATCATCTTACTAACACCACTCTGTTAGAGGAGACTGGACATCACCTTACTAACACCACTCTGATTAGAGGAGACTGGATATCACCTTATTAACACCACTCTGTTTAGAGGAGACTGGACATTCTCTTATTAATACCACTCTGTTTAGAGGAGACTGGACATCACCTGACTAACACCACTCTGTTTAGAGGAGACTCGACATCACCTTACTAACACCACTATGTTTAGAGGAGACTGGACACCACCTTACTAACACCACTCTGTTTAGAGGAGACTGGACATCACCTTAACACCACTCTGATTAGAGGAGACTGGACATCACCTTATTAACATCACTCTCAATAGAGGAGACTGAACATCACCTTACTAACACCACTCTGTTTAGAGGAGACTGGACATCACCTTACTAACACCACTCTGTTTAGAGGAGACTGGACATCACCTTACTAACACCACTCTGTTTAGAGGAGACTGAACATCACCTTACTAACACCACTCTTTTTAGAGGAGACTGGACATCACCTTACTAACACCACTCTGTTTAGAGGAGACTGGACATCACCTTACTAACACCACTCTGATTAAAGGAAACTGGACATCGCCTTACTAACACCACTCTGTTTAGAGGAGACTGGACATCACCTTACTAACACCACTCTGTTTAGAGGAGACTGGACATCACCTTACTAACACCACTCTGTTTAGAGGAGACTGGACATCACCTTACTAACACCACTCTGTTTAGAGGTGACTGGACATCACCTTACTAACACCACTCTGTTTAGAGGAGTCTGGACATCACCCCACTAACACCACTCTGTTAGAGGAGACTGGACATCACCTTACTAATACCACTCTGTTTAGAGGAGACTGGACATCACCTTACTAACACCACTCTGTTTAGAGGAGACTGGACATCATCTTACTAACACCACTCTGTTAGAGGAGACTGGACATCACCTTACTAACACCACTCTGATTAGAGGAGACTGGATATCACCTTATTAACACCACTCTGTTTAGAGGAGACTGGACATCACCTGACTAACACCACTCTGTTTAGAGGAGACTGGACATCACCTTACTAACACCACTCTGTTTAGAGGAGACTGGACACCACCTTACTAACACGACTCTGTTTAGAGGAGACTGGACATCATCTTACTAACACCACTCTGTTAGAGGAGACTGGACATCACCTTACTAACACCACTCTGATTAGAGGAGACTGGATATCACCTTATTAACACCACTCTGTTTAGAGGAGACTGGACATTCTCTTATTAATACCACTCTGTTTAGAGGAGACTGGACATCACCTTACTAACACCACTCTGTTTAGAGGAGACTGGACACCACCTTACTAACACGACTCTGTTTAGAGGAGACTGGACATCATCTTACTAACACCACTCTGTTAGAGGAGACTGGACATCACCTTACTAACACCACTCTGATTAGAGGAGACTGGATATCACCTTATTAACACCACTCTGTTTAGAGGAGACTGGACATTCTCTTATTAATACCACTCTGTTTAGAGGAGACTGGACATCACCTGACTAACACCACTCTGTTTAGAGGAGACTCGACATCACCTTACTAACACCACTATGTTTAGAGGAGACTGGACATCACCTTACTAACACCACTCTGTTTAGAGGAGACTGGACATCACCTTACTAACACCACTCTGATTAGAGGAGACTGGACATCACCTTATTAACATCACTCTCAATAGAGGAGACTGAACATCACCTTACTAACACCACTCTGTTTAGAGGAGACTGGACATCACCTTACTAACACCACTCTGATTAGAGGAGACTGGACATCACCTTAACACCATTAACATTTATAGAGGAGACTGAACATCACCTTACTAACACCACTCTGTTTAGAGGAGACTGGACATCACCTTACTAACACCACTCTGTTTAGAGGAGACTGGACATCACCTTACTAACACCACTCTGTTTAGAGGAGACTAACATCACCTTACTAACACCACTCTGTTTAGAGGAGACTGGACATCACCTTACTAACACCACTCTGTTTAGAGGAGACTGGACATCACCTTACTAACACCACTCTGATTAGAGGAGACTGGACATCACCTTACTAACACCACTCTGTTTAGAGGAGACTGGACATCACCTTACTAACACCACTCTGTTTAGAGGAGACTGGACATCACCTTACTAACACCACTCTGTTTAGAGGAGACTGGACATCACCTTACTAACACCACTCTGTTTAGAGGAGACTGGACATCACCTTACTAACACCACTCTGTTTAGAGGAGACTGGACATCACCTTACTAACACCACTCTGATTAGAGGAGACTGGACATTCTCTTATTAACACCACTCTGTTTAGAGGAGACTGGACATCACCTGACTAACACCACTCTGTTTAGAGGAGACTGGACATCACCTTACTAACACCACTCTGTTTAGAGGAGACTGGACACCACCTTACTAACACGACTCTGTTTAGAGGAGACTGGACATCATCTTACTAACACCACTCTGTTAGAGGAGACTGGACATCACCTTACTAACACCACTCTGATTAGAGGAGACTGGATATCACCTTATTAACACCACTCTGTTTAGAGGAGACTGGACATTCTCTTATTAATACCACTCTGTTTAGAGGAGACTGGACATCACCTTACTAACACCACTCTGTTTAGAGGAGACTGGACACCACCTTACTAACACGACTCTGTTTAGAGGAGACTGGACATCATCTTACTAACACCACTCTGTTAGAGGAGACTGGACATCACCTTACTAACACCACTCTGATTAGAGGAGACTGGATATCACCTTATTAACACCACTCTGTTTAGAGGAGACTGGACATTCTCTTATTAATACCACTCTGTTTAGAGGAGACTGGACATCACCTGACTAACACCACTCTGTTTAGAGGAGACTCGACATCACCTTACTAACACCACTATGTTTAGAGGAGACTGGACACCACCTTACTAACACCACTCTGTTTAGAGGAGACTGGACATCACCTTACTAACACCACTCTGATTAGAGGAGACTGGACATCACCTTATTAACATCACTCTCAATAGAGGAGACTGAACATCACCTTACTAACACCACTCTGTTTAGAGGAGACTGGACATCACCTTACTAACACCACTCTGTTTAGAGGAGACTGGACATCACCTTACTAACACCACTCTGTTTAGAGGAGACTGAACATCACCTTACTAACACCACTCTTTTAGAGGAGACTGGACATCACCTTACTAACACCACTCTGTTTAGAGGAGACTGGACATCACCTTACTAACACCACTCTGTTTAGAGGAGACTGGACATCACCTTACTAACACCACTCTGTTTAGAGGTGACTGGACATCACCTTACTAACACCACTCTGTTTAGAGGAGTCTGGACATCACCCCACTAACACCACTCTGTTAGAGGAGACTGGACATCACCTTACTAATACCACTCTGTTTAGAGGAGACTGGACATCACCTTACTAACACCACTCTGTTTAGAGGAGACTGGACATCATCTTACTAACACCACTCTGTTAGAGGAGACTGGACATCACCTTACTAACACCACTCTGATTAGAGGAGACTGGATATCACCTTATTAACACCACTCTGTTTAGAGGAGACTGGACATCACCTGACTAACACCACTCTGTTTAGAGGAGACTGGACATCACCTTACTAACACCACTCTGTTTAGAGGAGACTGGACACCACCTTACTAACACGACTCTGTTTAGAGGAGACTGGACATCATCTTACTAACACCACTCTGTTAGAGGAGACTGGACATCACCTTACTAACACCACTCTGATTAGAGGAGACTGGATATCACCTTATTAACACCACTCTGTTTAGAGGAGACTGGACATTCTCTTATTAATACCACTCTGTTTAGAGGAGACTGGACATCACCTTACTAACACCACTCTGTTTAGAGGAGACTGGACACCACCTTACTAACACGACTCTGTTTAGAGGAGACTGGACATCATCTTACTAACACCACTCTGTTAGAGGAGACTGGACATCACCTTACTAACACCACTCTGATTAGAGGAGACTGGATATCACCTTATTAACACCACTCTGTTTAGAGGAGACTGGACATTCTCTTATTAATACCACTCTGTTTAGAGGAGACTGGACATCACCTGACTAACACCACTCTGTTTAGAGGAGACTGGACATCACCTTACTAACACCACTCTGATTAGAGGAGACTGGACATCACCTTATTAACATCACTCTCAATAGAGGAGACTGAACATCACCTTACTAACACCACTCTGTTTAGAGGAGACTGGACATCACCTTACTAACACCACTCTGTTTAGAGGAGACTGGACATCACCTTACTAACACCACTCTGTTTAGAGGAGACTGAACATCACCTTACTAACACCACTCTTTTAGAGGAGACTGGACATCACCTTACTAACACCACTCTGTTTAGAGGAGACTGGACATCACCTTACTAACACCACTCTGATTAAAGGAAACTGGACATCGCCTTACTAACACCACTCTGTTTAGAGGAGACTGGACATCACCTTACTAACACCACTCTGTTTAGAGGAGACTGGACATCACCTTACTAACACCACTCTGTTTAGAGGAGACTGGACATCACCTTACTAACACCACTCTGTTTAGAGGTGACTGGACATCACCTTACTAACACCACTCTGTTTAGAGGAGTCTGGACATCACCCCACTAACACCACTCTGTTAGAGGAGACTGGACATCACCTTACTAATACCACTCTGTTTAGAGGAGACTGGACATCACCTTACTAACACCACTCTGTTTAGAGGAGACTGGACATCATCTTACTAACACCACTCTGTTAGAGGAGACTGGACATCACCTTACTAACACCACTCTGATTAGAGGAGACTGGATATCACCTTATTAACACCACTCTGTTTAGAGGAGACTGGACATCACCTGACTAACACCACTCTGTTTAGAGGAGACTGGACATCACCTTACTAACACCACTCTGTTTAGAGGAGACTGGACACCACCTTACTAACACGACTCTGTTTAGAGGAGACTGGACATCATCTTACTAACACCACTCTGTTAGAGGAGACTGGACATCACCTTACTAACACCACTCTGATTAGAGGAGACTGGATATCACCTTATTAACACCACTCTGTTTAGAGGAGACTGGACATTCTCTTATTAATACCACTCTGTTTAGAGGAGACTGGACATCACCTGACTAACACCACTCTGTTTAGAGGAGACTCGACATCACCTTACTAACACCACTATGTTTAGAGGAGACTGGACACCACCTTACTAACACCACTCTGTTTAGAGGAGACTGACATCACCTTACTAACACCACTCTGATTAGAGGAGACTGGACATCACCTTATTAACATCACTCTCAATAGAGGAGACTGAACATCACCTTACTAACACCACTCTGTTTAGAGGAGACTGGACATCACCTTACTAACACCACTCTGTTTAGAGGAGACTGGACATCACCTTACTAACACCACTCTGATTAAAGGAAACTGGACATCGCCTTACTAACACCACTCTGTTTAGAGGAGACTGGACATAACCTTACTAAACACCACTCTGTTTAGAGGAGACTGGACATCACCTTACTAACACCACTCTGTTTAGAGGAGACTGGACATCACCTTACTAACACCACTCTGTTTAGAGGTGACTGGACATCACCTTACTAACACCACTCTGTTTAGAGGAGTCTGGACATCACCCCACTAACACCACTCTGTTAGAGGAGACTGGACATCACCTTACTAATACCACTCTGTTTAGAGGAGACTGGACATCACCTTACTAACACCACTCTGTTTAGAGTAGACTGGACATCACCTTACTGACACCACTCTGTTTAGAGGAGACTGGACATCACCTTACTAACACCACTCTGTTTAAAGGAGTCTGGACATCACCTTACTAACACCACTCTGTTTAGAGGAGACTGGACATCACCTTATTAACACCACTCTGTTGTGAGGATACTGGACATCACCTTACTAACACCACTCTGTTTAGAGGAGACTGGACATCACCTTACTAACACCACTCTGTTTAGAGGAGACTGGATATCACCTTATTAACATCACTCTCAATAGAGGAGACTGAACATCACCTTACTAACACCACTCTTTTAGAGGAGACTGGACATCACCTTACTAACACCACTCTGTTTAGAGGAGACTGGACATCACCTTACTAACACCACTCTGATTAAAGGAAACTGGACATCGCCTTACTAACACCACTCTGTTAGAGGAGTCTGGACATCACCCCACTAACACCACTCTGTTAGAGGAGACTGGACATCACCTTACTAATACCACTCTGTTTAGAGGAGACTGGACATCACCTTACTAACACCACTCTGTTTAGAGGACACTGGACATCACCTTACTAACACCACTCTGTTTAGAGGACACTGGACATCACCTTACTAACACCACTCTGTTTAGAGGAGACTGGACATCACCTTACTAACACCACTCTGTTTAGAGGACACTGGACATCACCTTACTAACACCACTCTGTTTAGAGGACACTGGACATCACCTTACTAACACCACTCTGTTTAGAGGACACTGGACATCACCTTACTAACACCACTCTGTTTAGAGGAGACTGGACATCACCTTACTAACACCACTCTGTTTAGAGGACACTGGACATCACCTTACTAACACTTCTCTGTTAGAGGAGACTGGACATTCTCTTATTAATACCACTTTGTTTAGAGGAGACTGGACATCATCTTACTAACACCACTCTGATTAGAGGAGACTGGACATCACCTTACTAACACCACTCTGTTTAGGGGAGACTGGACATCACCTTACTAACACCACTCTGTTTAGAGGAGACTGGACATCACCTTACTAACACCACTCTGATTAGAGGAGACTGGACATCACCTTACTAACACCACTCTGTTTAGAGGAGACTGGACATCACCTTACTAACACCACTCTGATTAGAGGAGACTGGACATTCTCTTATTAATACCACTTTGTTTAAAGGAGACTGGACATCATCTTACTAACACCACTCTGTTAGAGGAGACTGGACATCACCTTACTAACACCACTCTGTTTAGAGGAAACTGGACATCACCTTACTAACACCACTCTGTTTAGAGGACACTGGACATTACCTTACTAACACCACTCTGTTTAGAGGAGACTGGACATCACCTTACTAACACCACTCTGTTAGAGGAGACTGGACATTCTCTTATTAATACCACTCTGTTTAGAGGAGACTGGACATCATCTTACTAACACCACTCTGATTAAAGGAAACTGGACATCGCCTTACTAACACCACTCTGTTTAGAGGAGACTGGACATCACCTTACTAACACCACTCTGTTTAGAGGAGACTGGACATCACCTTACTAACACCACTCTGTTTAGAGGAGACTGGACATCACCTTACTAACACCACTCTGTTTAGAGGAGTCTGGACATCACCCCACTAACACCACTCTGTTAGAGGAGACTGGACATCACCTTACTAATACCACTCTGTTTAGAGGAGACTGGACATCACCTTACTTACACCACTCTGTTAGAGGAGACTGGACATACCTTACTAACACCACTCTGTTTAGAGGAGACTGGACATCACCTTACTAACACCACTCTGTTTAGAGGAGTCTGGACATCACCTTACTAACACCACTCTGTTTAGAGGACACTGGACATACCTTACTAACACCACTCTGTTTAGAGGACACTGGACATCACCTTACTAACACCACTCTGATTAGAGGAGACTGGACATCACCTTACTAACACCACTCTGTTTAGGGGAGACTGGACATCACCTTACTAACACCACTCTGTTTAGAGGAGACTGGACATCACCTTACTAACACCACTCTGTTTAGAGGAGACTGGACATCACCTTACTAACACCACTCTGTTTAGAGGAGACTGGACATCACCTTACTAACACCACTCTGATTAGAGGAGACTGGACATCACCTTACTAACACCACTCTGTTTAGAGGAGACTGGACATCACCTTACTAACACCACTCTGTTAGAGGAGACTGGACATTCTCTTATTAATACCACTCTGTTTAGAGGAGACTGGACATCATCTTACTAACACCACTCTGTTAGAGGAGACTGGACATCACCTTACTAACACCACTCTGTTTAGAGGAGACTGGACATCACCTTACTAACACCACTCTGTTTAGAGGAGACTGGACATCACCTTACTAACACCACTCTGTTAGAGGAGACTGGACATCACCTTACTAACACCACTCTGTTTAGAGGAGACTGGACATCACCTTACTAACACCACTCTGTTAGAGGAGACTGGACATTCTCTTATTAATACCACTCTGTTTAGAGGAGACTGGACATCATCTTACTAACACCACTCTGTTAGAGGAGACTGGACATCACCTTACTAACACCACTCTGTTTAGAGGAGACTGGACATCACCTTACTAACACCACTCTGTTTAGAGGAGACTGGACATCACCTTACTAACACCACTCTGTTTAGAGGAGACTGGACATCACCTTACTAACACCACTCTGTTAGAGGAGACTGGACATTCTCTTATTAATACCACTCTGTTTAGAGGAGACTGGACATCATCTTACTAACACCACTCTGTTAGAGGAGACTGGACATCACCTTACTAACACCACTCTGATTAGAGGAGACTGGATATCACCTTATTAACACCACTCTGTTTAGAGGAGACTGGACATTCTCTTATTAATACCACTCTGTTTAGAGGAGACTGGACATCACCTGACTAACACCACTCTGTTTAGAGGAGACTGGACATCACCTTACTAACACCACTCTGTTAGAGGAGACTGGACATCACCTTACTAACACCACTCTGTTTAGAGGAGACTGGACATCACCTTATTAACATCACTCTCAATAGAGGAGACTGAACATCACCTTACTAACACCACTCTGTTTAGAGGAGACTGGACATCACCTTACTAACACCACTCTGATTAGAGGAGACTGGACATCGCCTTATTAACATCACTCTGATTAGAGGAGACTGGACATCACCTTACTAACACCACTCTGTTTAGAGGAATCTGGACATCACCCCACTAACACCACTCTGTTTAGAGGAGACTGACATCACCTTACTAACACCACTCTGTTTAGAGGAGACTGGACATTCTCTTATTAATACCACTTTGTTTAAAGGAGACTGGACATCATCTTACTAACACCACTCTGTTAGAGGAGACTGGACATCACCTTACTAACACCACTCTGTTTAGAGGAAACTGGACATCACCTTACTAACACCACTCTGATTAGAGGAGACTGGACATACCTTACTAACACCACTCTGTTTAGAGGAGACTGGACATCACCTTACTAACACCACTCTGTTAGAGGAGACTGGACATTCTCTTATTAATACCACTCTGTTTAGAGGAGACTGGACATCACCTTACTAACACCACTCTGTTTAGAGGAGACTGGACATCACCTTATTAACATCACTCTCAATAGAGGAGAGACTGAACATCACCTTACTAACACCACTCTGTTTAGAGGAGACTGGACATCACCTTACTAACACCACTCTGTTTAGAGGAGACTGGACATCACCTTACTAACACCACTCTGTTTAGAGGAGACTGGACATCACCTTACTAACACCACTCTGTTTAGAGGAGACTGGACATCACCTTACTAACACCACTCTGTTTAGAGGAGACTGGACATCGCCTTATTAACATCACTCTGATTAGAGGAGACTGGACATCACCTTACTAACACCACTCTGTTTAGAGGAGACTGGACACCACCTTACTAACACCACTCTGTTTAGAGGAGACTGGACACCACCTTACTAACACCACTCTGTTAGAGACTGGACATAACACAACACTATGCCAGGCTTCGAGACTGTGCTTCGCAGTCAGTGTGTGTGTGTTTGAGTGTGTGTGTGTGTGTGTGTGTGTGTGTGTGTGTGTGTGTGTGTGTGTGTGTGTGTGTGTGTGTGTGTGTGTGTGTGTGTGTGTGTGTGTGTGTGTGTGTGTGTGTGTGTGTGTGTGTGTGTGTGTGTGTGTATGCGTGTTGTTTATCAGTGTTAATAATGCAGAAGTCCTAACAACCAGTTCAGCATAGCTATGGTAGATATTATGATTAAGACTAGATGTTAATTATTAACAAGCTGAAAACAAACCTCTTAGGGCCTTAGGAACATTAACAAAACAGCAGTCGAGAGCTGGACCAATTGAATACCAATCAACACTCAATATTCATTTTGGAAAAACATCTTAATTGGATGCAGCAATAGATGGATTTAGTTGATGGTCCTTTTAAATCTAACTGGAGATGTCAATGGTGTTATGATGTTACTGTACTTGTTGTACATATTTCAATCCCTTTGTCTGGCAAACACGTTCATCTAGTCAAGATCACTTTCTGAGTCAAGATCACTTTCTGAGTCAAGATCACTTTCTGAGTCAAGATCACTTTCTGAGTCAAGATCACTTTCTGAGTCAAGATCACTTTCTGAGTCAAGATCACTTTCTGAGTCAAGATCACTTTCTGAGTCAAGATTACTTTCTGAGTCAAGATCACTTTCTGAGTCAATATTACTTTCTGAGTCAAGATCACTTTCTGAGTCAAGATTACTTTCTGAGTCACGATTACTTTCTGAGTCAAGATCACTTTCTGAGTCAAGATCACTTTCTGAGTCAAGATCACTTTCTGAGTCAAGATCACTTTCTGAGTCAAGATTACTTTCTGAGTCAAGATCACTTTCTGAGTCAAGATTACTTTCTGAGTCAAGATCACTTTCTGAGTCAAGATCACTTTCTGAGTCAAGATCACTTTCTGAGTCAAGATCACTTTCTGAGTCAAGATCACTTTCTGAGTCAAGATCACTTTCTGAGTCAAGATTACTTTCTGAGTCAAGATCACTTTCTGAGTCAAGATTACTTTCTGAGTCACGATTACTTTCTGAGTCAAGATCACTTTCTGAGTCAAGATCACTTTCTGAGTCAAGATCACTTTCTGAGTAAAGATCACTTTCTGAGTAAAGATTACTTTCTGAGTCGAGTCAAAATGAGTCAACATTTTGTCGAAATGCAAGCCAAGATCTACCTCTACCTTTTTATTAAAACGACTTAAAAAAAATAAGCCTATGCAGCATTAACCAATTAGAAACAGTTCTGTAGCAATGAGGTTTGTGCAGCAGGGTATAGGCCCAATACATTATCACTACATATTGGCTATGCTTGAATTACCCTGCCAATGTTGTTCTTCTCATACCATTTTGAAATTATATATATTTTTAAATTGTTATATGATCACACTGGTAATAGATATTGTGTTGTATTACTTGTGAGGCCCAGCTGAGTGAACATAATAATTTGTTTTTTTTACTGGACTGATGGTCTGTCTAAGGGAGGGAGGGAGGGAGGGAGGGAGGGAGGGAGGGGGCAGCGGTGAGGTTGCCTCTCACCTGACTCACCGACCCTCCGCTCTCCCTCCGCTGTGAAAAGGGGACACTCTCCCTCTGCTCTCCCTCCGCTCTCCCTCCGCTCTCCCTCCGCTCTCCCTCCGCTGTGAAAAGGGGACACTCTCCCTCTGCTCTCCCTCCGCTCTCCCTCCGCTCTCCCTCTGCTCTCCCTCCGCTCTCCCTCCGCTCTCCCTCCGCTGTGAAAAGGGGACACTCTCCCTCCGCTCTCCCTCCGCTCTCCCTCCGCTCTCCCTCCGCTCTCCCTCCGCTGTGAAAAGGGGACACTCTCCCTCCGCTCTCCCTCCGCTCTCCCTCCGCTCTCCCTCCGCTGTGAAAAGGGGACACTCTCCCTCCGCTCTCCCTCCGCTCTCCCTCCGCTGTGAAAAGGGGACACTCTCCCTCTGCTCTCCCTCCGCTCTCCCTCCGCTCTCCCTCCGCTGTGAAAAGGGGACACTCTCCCTCCGCTCTCCCTCCGCTCTCCCTCCGCTCTCCCTCCGCTGTGAAAAGGGGACACTCTCCCTCCGCTCTCCCTCCGCTCTCCCTCCGCTCTCCCTCCGCTCCCCTCCGCTGTGAAAAGGGGACACGGTCCCTCCGCTCTCCCTGCACTGCGAAAAGGGGACACGGTCCCTCCACTCTCCCTCCGCTGTGAAAAGGGGACACGGTCCCTCCGCTCTCCCTGCACTGCGAAAAGGGGACACGGTCCCTCCGCTCTCCCTCTGATCTCCCTCCCCTCTGAAAAGGGGACACCGTCCCTCCGCTCTCCCTCCGCTCTCCCTCCGCTCTCCCTCCGCTCTCCCTCTGCTCTCCCTCCCCTCTGAAAAGGGGACACCGTCCCTCCGCTCTCCCTCCGCTCTCCCTCCGCTCTCCCTCCCCTCTGAAAAGGGGACACCGTCCCTCCGCTCTCCCTCCGCTCTCCCTCCGCTCTCCCTCCGCTCCCCCTCCGCTGTGAAAAGGGGACACGGTCCCTCCGCTCTCCCT
>NC_068444.1:12912448-12914948 GCF_023373465.1 Oncorhynchus keta | reverse complement strand
AACAACAACCCTCGAACTAACCTTAACACTTACCCTATTCCTTATTCTAACCCTAAACCTTATTCTAACCCTAAACCGTATTCAAACCCTAAACCTTATTCTAACCCTGACCCTAAACCTTATTCTAACCCTGACCCTAAACCTTATTCTAACCCTGACCCTAAACCTTATTCTAACCCTGACCCTAAACCTTATTCTAACCCTGACCCTAAACCGTATTCAAACCCTAAACCTTTTTCTAACCCTGACCCTAACCCTAAACCTTATTCTAACCCTAAACCGTATTCAAACCCTAAACCTTATTCTAACCCTGACCCTAAACCTTATTCTAACCCTGACCCTAAACCTTATTCTAACCCTGACCCTAAACCTTATTCTAACCCTAACCCTAAACCTTATTCTAACCCTGACCCTAAACCTTATTCTAACCCTGACCCTAAACCTTATTCTAACCCTGACCCTAAACTGTATTCTAACCCTAAACCTTATTCTAACCCTGACCCTAAACTGTATTCAAACCCTAAACCTTATTCTAACCCTGACCCTAAACCTTATTCTAACCCTGACCCTAACTGTAACTCTAACCTTAGCAAGCAGTTGCTTATCAAAATATAGTATGATCATATATAGATCACTGAAATAAAGACAGATTATTTTGTTCACCATTTGTATTCTCTGTGCCAAAATGTGCCATGTGAAAGCCTATTATTATACGACAAAAGGAAAGCATGAATGAACCTCTTTACAAAGACCTTACATGTACAATGTCAGCAAAGTAAATACCAAGTCAGTGAATCAAGCGTTTCCCTCCAGGCCCGTAGGGAAAGTGGCAGGCGACAGTGAGATTTGACTAATGTCCCACTCACTGAGAACAATCGAGACAAATGTCAGAGTAAATCAGAAATAGTTACACCATGCCCAAGATGACCCCAGGATGACCCCAGAGCTCTTGACTGTAAGACTCTTTATCAACCCCCACCCTCACCAGCCTTTTCCCATCTTCCTCATCTTCCTCATATCTCTCCCTCCCCCTCCTTCCCTGTACCAACCCTCTCTCTCACTCTCTCCCTGTACCAACCCTCTCCCTCTCCCTCCCTCCCCCTCCCCTCCCTCCCTCTCCCTCCCCCTCCCTCCCCTCTCACTGTACAAACCCTCTCCCTCTCTCTCTCTCTCCCCCTCCCTCTCTCCTGTACCAACCCTCTCCCCCTCCCTCCCTCTCTCACTGTACAAACCCTCTCCCTCTCCCTCCCCCTCTCTCCCTGTACCACCCCTCCCTCTCTCCCTGTGCAAACCGTCTCCCTCCCCTCCCTCCCTCTCTCTCCCTCCCCCTCCCTCCCAGTACAAACCCTCTCCATCTCCTCCCTCTCTCACTGTACTAACCCTCTCCCTCTCTCCCCCCTCCCTCCCAGTACAAACCCTCTCCCTCTCCCTCTCTCTCTCTCTCTCTCTCTCTCCTCCTCTCTCACTGTACAAACCCTCTCCCTCTCTCTCCCCTCTCTCCCTGTACCACCCCACTCCCTCTCTCCCTGTGCAAACCGTCTCCCTCACCCCTCCCTCCCTCTCTCTCCCTCCCCCTCCCTCCCAGTACAAACCCTCTCCCCTCTCTCTCTCTCTCTCTCTCTCTCTCTCTCTCTCTCTCTCTCTCTCTCTCTCTCTCTCTCTCTCTCCTCCCTCTCTCACTGTACAAACCCTCTCCCTCTCTCTCCCCCTCTCTCCCTGTACCCCCCTCTCTCCCTGTGCAAACCGTCTCCCTCCCCCTCCCTCCCTCCCTCTCTCTCCCTCCCCTCCCTCCCAGTACAAACCCTCTCCCTCTCTCTCTCTCTCTCTCTCTCTCCTCCCTCTCTCCCTGTACAAACCCTCTCCCTCTCCCCCACCTCTCTCCCTCTCTCCCTGTACCACCCCCCCTCTCTCCCTCTCTCCCTCTCTCCCTGTACCACCCCCCCTCTCCCTGTGCAAACCGTCTCCCTCCCCCTCCCTCCCTCCCTCTCTCTCCCTCCCCTCCCTCCCAGTACAAACCCTCTGCCTCTCTCTCTCTCTCTCTCTCTCTCTCTCTCTCTCTCTCTCTCTCTCTCTCTCTCTCTCCTCCCTCTCTCCCAGTACAAACCCTCTCCCTCTCCCCCACCTCTCTCTCTCTCTCCTCCCTCTCTCCCTGTACAAACCCTCTCCCTCTCCCCCACCTCTCTCCCTCTCTCCCTGTACCAATTGCAAATAATATGCATTGAATGTGTGTTATCAATAATAGACTTGGCTGTAACTGCAGAAGTGTATACAGACATGGACAAACTCAGCGGCAGGTTTGGGTAGGTTACTTTCTATATACAGTTGAAGTCGGAAGTTTACATACACCTTTGCCAATACATTTAAACTCAGTTTTTCACAATTCCTGACATTTAATCGTAGTAAAAAAATCCCTGTCTTAGTTCAGTTAGGAGCACCACTTTATTTTAAGAATGTGAAATGTCAGAATAATAGTAGAGATAATTATTTATTTCAGCTTTTA
>NC_068444.1:12877448-12907448 GCF_023373465.1 Oncorhynchus keta | reverse complement strand
TAGAATTAGCCTACTTTTTAATTTGTGATTTTTTTTTGTCATGGACGACTGATTGGACTCATTGCTTCGAGTTGAAAAAAAATACTGCTCTCAGAATGTCGTGCTTTGAGCACGATTGTAATGTGCTTTTCGCATGTGGAAATATGCTACATTTGCAATAAACCTATTGATAATGCTTTTGTTTGTGACACTTTGATATCTTGATCATTTGCAGCTGTTTATCAAAAGTGCTCGAGTTTGAGCATGTGTCTTCTAGGCCGATGGACTTTAATTTTTTCTTCATAAATTAGATTGAATAATAAAAGCCCCACCTGTGATCTTCTTAAAGTAAAGTTTTTTTGACAGTATGGAGGACAATACCACAAGGGAGTTTAGAAGGGAGGAACTAGGGCTGTTAAGTTGACCATTACCGGCACACCAGCGGTCACGAGTCATGACGGCAGTCAAATTCCACTTGACCAGTTTGGTCATGGTAATTAGAATTCTCCAAGCTCTGATGCGGCTGATGGTCATTAGTAGCCAACCAAACTTGCTAACTGCCTCGTACTCAGCACTCTATTGTCCCTCTAATCACTCTGACATCAATGCAAATGTATTCGAGAATCTAATCAAACACTTCATGAGAGCCCATGAGCTCATGTTGCCCAATATTTCAATAGGCCATGCAATTGCGTGAGAAAACAGAGTTTGGATGGCCTCTATTCTATAGGCTAGGCCTACTATATTTATTTCTCAATTTCCTAATATTAAGCACATTGCTTCTCTTTACAACAGGAGTATAGCCTACCTGGCTGGCATCAAAATGAACCAGGGGAAAAGAGTCCTCCATTTGCTATTGATGTGTATAGATTACATATACCCCCCTGTTTCGAGACAGGTGCATGATAATGGTCCAATCCAGAGTGTGTGAGTGGAGCGTGCCAATTTGAATGGAGCGTGGAGAGAGATTGTCAGCCTTCTCTCCCTTCTCTCCCGCTCCAATTTCACTCCAGTAGCGCTCCAGTAGCTCTCACTTCACGAGCTCAGGGCATGCCCGGCCCATCATGCATTTGTGCTCTGTTTGTGTGCTGCTATAGCCCCTTGCTTTAGCTACTATCATGGAGTTCACTAAATATTTTCAGAAAGAAACTGATAAAACACACAGGTGCTAAATCAAGGTGACTTATAAAGATGAGGACCAAGAGCAAGAGAGGGAGTGTGGTGATGTAGTGTCCACAACTGAAGAATCACTGTGGAATCTGAACAGACACGTATCCTGAAAGCATGATTCTCTACTTACTACGTGCACATGCTAAAAGAAAGGAACGAGGTGGGTAGATAACTAAGTGTCTCATTGTAGCAACATTTTTATAAACTAAAAATCTCTTAAAAGTTGTGTTTATTTTTGTTTAATTATCTATACAATTCTGGCCCAATAGGCCTGGCATATTCCCACAATCGAGGAGCTTTCCATTTTGATTGGGTTATCTTGTCTAAATATATATATATATATATATAATAACTTGTATCTGTCTTGTACATGTGGTGTCCTCCTCTGACAGTTGTGTGCCTCTTTTTGTGAAGGTTGGAATTGTTTAGTTGACCTTCCTCTCCTGTAGCAGATCATGGACTGTGATTCCCTGGTCAGCCATGACCTCATCACCTGGACAGAGGTACTCCAGGAACCCAGAAACCGATGCTATATATATACCTCCATGTGCTGAGGAGATGAACACTAGACCACAAGGTGCAATGACCACCAGGTACTTGATAGTGTTCTGGGCTTAGTAATGGCTGAATGACTCCCCCCTTTGAATCCAGATTCTTGCTCTTCTGTAAAGCAGTTTCTGAGCAGTCAATAATGCAGGTTGTTCCTGGGCCGTGGTCCTTAAAACACTGTGGCATTGTAGCACGGATGGTCTCCCTTGGCAACAATGGAATGTACTCAGATTCCCTTCCATCGTGTCAATCCAATAACTATTCACTCGACTGACAATGCTCTTGGAAACACCGAACCTTTCTGCTAAATACTAATGCAGCAAGTTGAGGTTCAGCTTCATCAGTGTCATCAGGAGTTGGTCTGTCAGGTCTCACTGAAAGCTGCCTTTGTAGAGGGGTAGAAGATGTTCCGCCAGGGTAGAAAAGGCAGAAAGAGACAAGCCCGTCTTTGTAGATGGGTAGAAGATGTTCCGCCAGGGTAGAAAAGGCAGAAAGAGACAAGCCTGTCTTTGTAGATGGGTAGAAGATGTTCCGCCAGGGTAGAAAAGGCAGAAAGAGACAAGCCTGTCTTTGTAGATGGGTAGAAGATGTTCCGCCAGGGTAGAAAAGGCAGAAAGAGACAAGCCTGTCTTTGTAGATGGGTAGAAGATGTTCCGCCAGGGTAGAAAAGGCAGAAAGAGACAAGCCCGTCTTTGTAGATGGGTAGAAGATGTTCCGCCAGGGTAGAAAAGGCAGAAAGAGACAAGCCTGTCTTTGTAGATGGGTAGAAGATGTTCCGCCAGGGTAGAAAAGGCAGAAAGAGACAAGCCTGTCTTTGTAGATGGGTAGAAGATGTTCCGCCAGGGTAGAAAAGGCAGAAAGAGACAAGCCTGTCTTTGTAGATGGGTAGAAGATGTTCCACCAGGGTAGAAAAGGCAGAAAGAGACAAGCCTGTCTTTGTAGATGGGTAGAAGATGTTCCGCCAGGGTAGAAAAGGCAGAAAGAGACAAGCCCGTCTTTGTAGATGGGTAGAAGATGTTCCACCAGGGTAGAAAAGGCAGAAAGAGACAAGCCTGTCTTTGTAGACGGGTAGAAGATGTTCCGCCAGTGTAGAAAAGGCAGAAAGAGACAAGCCTGTATGCAGTCGACAGAGTGCTTCATTCCTCTGCATGGTTTTGTAGAGAGAAGCTGCTGGGCACTGCCTAATATGTAGTTTTACATGATCTTTACATCATCATGTAAAACTTTACAGAATCACCTGAGCTGTAGTTGTGATTACCTGAGCTGTAGTTGTGATTACCTGAGCTGTAGTTGTGATTACCTGAGCTGTAGTTGTGATCACCTGAGCTGTAGTTGTGATTACCTGAGCTGTAGTTGTGATTACCTGAGCTGTAGTTGTGATTACCTGAGCTGTAGTTGTGATTACCTGAGCTGTAGTTGTGATTACCTGAGCTGTAGTTGTGATTACCTGAGCTGTAGTTGTGATTACCTGAGCTGTAGTTGTGATCACCTGAGCTGTAGTTGTGATCACTTCGAGACGGGTCTGCCCATTGGGTTCGGGCATCCTTCTCTGAAGCCATATTCATTCCTTCTATCTGTGTTGGCCAATCCTCGTTTTCAATGTGGTGAACACTTGAGCCTTTTGTCTCATCTATTAAGAAATCAGTATCGCTTTGATAAACAAGTCAATGGACAATTAATAACATAACACCATACTGCATGGATGATCCTAATAATATCTAATATTCATAATAGTTAAGTGTATATCAAATGGGTGTTATTATATTATTTATTGAGTTGTAGAGGAAATGCATGGTGCTATTATGAGACTGTGCTTAGATAGAAGAGCAAGATGGAGACTCTACATGAGAAACTGCTCAAGCGTTTATCTTAACTGTCACCGATGACTGCCTGACCAACACCTGACACCTGTTTCTTTTCAAGTGGCGCATCTTAGACAAGCCATTTTCATTTAACCTTTATTCCAGGTGTATTTAACCTTTATTTAACATGTATTTAACATTTATTTAACCTTTATTTAACATGGTAAGTCAGTTTAAGAACAAATTCTTATTATGAATGATGGCCTACCCCGGCCAAACCCGGACAACGATGGGCCAATTGTGCGCCACCCTTTGGGACTCCCAATCAGGGCCGGATGTGATACAGCCTTTGAATCGAACCAGGGTCTGTAGTGATGCATCGCGCACTGAGACGCAGAGCATGCTATTCTGTTCTTCTGAAATAGACTAGATGTTTGTTTAGACATGTCTAAAATAAAAAATAAAACAAGTATTGTGAAGGTGTAGACTATATTACATGGATTTATTGTGATGGTGTAGGCTATATTACATGGATTTATTGTGATGGTGTAGACTATATTACATGGATTTATTGTGATGGTGTAGACTATATTACATGGATTTATTGTGATGGTGTAGGCTATATTACATGGATTTATTGTGATGGTGTAGACTATATTACATGGATTTATTGTGATGGTGTAGACTATATTACATGGATTTATTGTGATGGTGTAGACTATATTACATGGATTTATTGTGATGGTGTAGACTATATTACATGGATTTATTGTGATGGTGTAGGCTATATTACATGAATTTATTGTGATGGTGTAGGCTATATTACATGGATTTATTGTGATGGTGTAGACTATATTACATGGATTTATTGTGATGGTGTAGACTATATTACATGGATTTATTGTGATGGTGTAGGCTACATTACATGGATTTATTGTGATGGTGTAGACTATATTACATGGATTTATTGTGAAGGTGTAGGCTATATTACATGGATTTATTGTGATGGTGTAGGCTATATTACATGGATTTATTGTGATGGTGTAGACTATATTACATGGATTTATTGTGATGGTGTAGACTATATTACATGGATTTATTGTGATGGTGTAGGCTATATTACATGGATTTATTGTGATGGTGTAGGCTATATTACATGGATTTATTGTGATGGTGTAGACTATATTACATGGATTTATTGTGATGGTGTAGACTATATTACATGGATTTATTGTGATGGTGTAGACTATATTACATGGATTTATTGTGATGGTGTAGGCTATATTACATGGATTTATTGTGATGGTGTAGACTATATTACATGGATTTATTGTGATGGTGTAGACTATATTACATGGATTTATTGTGATGGTGTAGGCTATATTACATGGATTTATTGTGATGGTGTAGGCTATATTACATTAATTTATTGTGATGGTGTAGGCTATATTACATTAATTTATTGTGATGGTGTAGGCTATATTACATTAATTTATTGTGACGGTGTAGGCTATATTACATTAATTTATTGTGATGGTGTAGGCTATATTACATTAATTTATTGTGATGGTGTAGGCTATATTACATTAATTTATTGTGATGGTGTAGACTATATTACATGGATTTATTGTGATGGTGTAGGCTATATTACATTAATTTATTGTAATGGTGTAGGCTATATTACATGGATTTATTGTGATGGTGTAGGCTATATTACATGGATTTATTGTGATGGTGTAGGCTATATTACATGGATTTATTGTGATGGTGTAGGCTATATTACATGGATTTATTGTGATGGTGTAGACTATATTACATGGATTTATTGTGATGGTGTAGGCTATATTACATGGATTTATTGTGATGGTGGAGACTATATTACATGGATTTATTGTGAAGTTGTAGACTATATTACATGGATTTATTGTGATGGTGTAGGCTATATTACATGGATTTATTGTGATGGTGTCGGCTATATTACATGGATTTATTGTGATGGTGTAGGCTATATTACATGGATTTATTGTGATGGTGTAGGCTATATTACATGGATTTATTGTGAAGGTGTAGACTATATTACATAGATTTATTGTGATGGTGTAGGCTATATTACATGGATTTATTGTGAAGGTGTAGGCTATATTACATGGATTTATTGTGATGGTGTAGACTATATTACATGGATTTATTGTGATGGTGTAGACTATATTACATGCATTTATTGTGATGGTGTAGGCTATATTACATGGATTTATTGTGATGGTGTAGGCTATATTACATGGATTTATTGTGATGGTGTAGGCTATATTACATGGATTTATTGTGAAGGTGTAGACTATATTACATGGATTTATTGTGATGGTGTAGACTATATTACATGGATTTATTGTGATGGTGTAGACTATATTACATGGATTTATTGTGAAGGTGTAGACTATATTACATGGATTTATTGTGATGGTGTAGACTATATTACATTTACATGGATTTATTGTGATGGTGTAGACTATATTACATGGATTTATTGTGATGGTGTAGACTATATTACATGGATTTATTGTGAAGGTGTAGGCTATATTACATGGATTTATTGTGATGGTGTAGACTATATTACATGGATTTATTGTGATGGTGTAGACTATATTACATGGATTTATTGTGATGGTGTAGACTATATTACATGGATTTATTGTGATGGTGTAGACTATATTACATGGATTTATTGTGATGGTGTAGGCTATATTACATGGATTTATTGTGATGGTGTAGGCTATATTACATGGATTTATTGTGATGGTGTAGACTATATTACATGGATTTATTGTGAAGGTGTAGGCTATATTACATGGATTTATTGTGATGGTGTAGGCTATATTACATGGATTTATTGTGATGGTGTAGACTATATTACATGGATTTATTGTGATGGTGTAGACTATATTACATGGATTTATTGTGATGGTGTAGACTATATTACATGGATTTATTGTGATGGTGTAGACTATATTACATGGATTTATTGTGATGGTGTAGACTATATTACATGGATTTATTGTGATGGTGTAGGCTATATTACATGGATTTATTGTGATGGTGTAGGCTATATTACATGGATTTATTGTGATGGTGTAGACTATATTACATGGATTTATTGTGATGGTGTAGACTATATTACATGGATTTATTGTGATGGTGTAGGCTATATTACATGGATTTATTGTGATGGTGTAGACTATATTACATGGATTTATTGTGATGGTGTAGACTATATTACATGGATTTATTATGTAGATGTTCCAGAGGTCTGCATCAGTGGTTTGTATGAAGCCAGGAGATGCTAAATGTGTTTATGTTGATTAACGGTAAATGACTGTGAGACCGACAGTTATGTGACATTCACCGGTTCAACCCTCGGAGGAAGTCCAGTAAACGTTTATTCCAGGCTGGGATGTGAACTATGCAGCTGTTGCAGTAGCACATTTATAACTGGCTGTCCACTGGGGCACATTCATAACACTGATTCTGTTGCAGTTCCTCAACAGAAACAAATTAAACCTACCTGGATTTGTCCAATAGAAACTCTCGTTTTGCTCTGTTTGCTTTCGTTTGGTTCTTACAGATGCACTATGCAGATATCGCTCGGGCATTTCCCGGTTGCAAAATGCATAATAATTTGCTTAATTTCAGTTTATGTCACAAAACAAGCAACTATAGCGGAGAGAATCATTGTACCGTTTAAACCGTTGTGAAATATCTCAGACTGCTGACGTCATTACCTCCGTTTTGTCAAGTTGGATAATCTTTGGATGTCGACAGCAACACCCCAAGACATTCTAAAGAGACCTATTCCTTCTATTTTCCTTCATTCCATTAAACACATTTGGTGTGTCACCATAGTGGTCTCTGACTTGTCCTTTTTGTAATCTGTTACATGAAGGGGTCTTTTACTCCTCTTTTTCAACTACAATTTTTTATTTTACCTTTATTTTACTAGGCAAGTCAGTGAAGAACAAATTCTTATTTTCAATGACGGCCTAGGGCCAGTGTGTTAACTGCCTGTTCAGGTGCAGAACGACAGATTTTGTACCTTGTCAGATCGGGGATTTGAACTTGCAACCTTTCGGTTACTAGTCCAATGCTCTAACCACTAGGCTACCCTGCCACCCCAGAATGGAAAGAGAGAGAGAGAGAGAGAGAAAGAGAGAAAGAAATGACATCTTGGGGATGTAATTCGAAAACATAATTTTATCTTTCACTGCTATGCGGATGACACACAGCTGTACATTTCAATGAAACATGGTGAAGCCCCAAAATTGCCCTCTCTAGAAGCCTGTGTTTCAGACATAAGGAAGTGGATGGCTGCAAACGTTCTACTTTTAAACTCAGACAAAACATAGATGCTAGTTCTAGGTCCCAATAAACAAAGAGATCTTCTGTTGAATCTGACAATTAATCTTAATGGCTGTACAGTCGTCTCAAATAAAACTGTGAAGGACCTCGGCGTTACTCTGGACCCTGATCTCTCTTTTGACAAACATATCAAGACTGTTTCAAGGACAGCTTTTTTCCATCTACGTAACATTGCAAAAAATCAGAAATGTTCTGTCCAAAATGATGCAGAAAATGTATCCATGCTTTTGTTACTTCTAGGTTAGACTACTGCAATGCTCTACTTTCCGGCTACCTGGATAAAGCACTAAATAAACTTTAGTTAGTGCTAAATACGGCTGCTAGAATCCTGACTAGAACCAAACAATTTGATCATATTACTCCAGTGCTAGCCTCCCTACACTGGCTTCCTGTCAAACAAGGACTGATTTCAAGATTTTACTGCTAACCTACAAAGCATTACATGGGCTTGCTCCTACCTATCTCTCTGATTTGGTCCTGCCGTACATACCTACACGTACGCTACGGTCACAAGACGCAGGCCTCCTAATTGTCCCTAGAATTTCTAAGCAAACAGCTGGAGGCAGGGCTTTCTCCTATAGAGCTCAATTTTTATGGAATGGTCTGCCTACCCATGTGAGAGACGCAAACTCGGTCTCAACCTTTAAGTCTTTACTGAAGACTCATCTCTTCAGTGGGTCATATGATTGAGTGTAGTCTGGCCCAGGAGTGGGAAGGTGAACGGAAAGGCTCTGGAGCAACGAATCGCCCTTGCTGTCTCTGCCTGGCCGGTTCCCCTCTTTCCACTGGGATTCTCTGCCTCTAACCCTATTACAGTGGCTGAGTCACTGGCTTACTGGTGCTCTTCCATGCCGTCCCTAGGAGGGGTGCGTCACTTGAGTGGTTGAGTCACTGATGTGATCTTTCTGTCTGGGTTGGCGAGAGAGAAAGAGAAAGAGAGAGAGGAGGCGAGCGAGCGAGCGAGATATAAAGACCGAGAGGGAGTGGTTTGTCACTCAGCAGGCTGAATTAAAGAGGCTTGTTGTGGCTTTTAATATCCATTCATTGGGTGGACTGCTGACAGTGTGAGAGTGGTGCTCAGCTCAGCTAGCCCAGTCAGGCTAGGATTTATAGCTGGCTCTAATGGGCATGCCCAGAACCAATGGACTGCAGTCAGCACATTACCTCTCTCTAGCACTTCCACTCACCACACACACAGAGGAACACACACAGAGGAACCACACACAGAGGAACCACACACAGGGGAACACACACACAGAGGAACCACACACAGAGGAACACACACACAGAGGAACACACACACAGAGGAACACACACACATAGGAACACACACACAGAGGAACACACACAGGGGAAACACACACACAGAGGAACACACACACAGAGGAACACACACAGAGGAACACACACACAGAGGAACACACACAGGGGAACACACACAGAGGAACACACACACAGGGGAAACACACACAGAGGAACACACACACAGAGGAACACACACACAGAGGAACACACACAGGGGAACACACACACAGAGGAACACACACACAGAGGAACACACACAGGGGAACACACACAGGGGAACACACACACAGAGGAACACACACAGAGGAACACACACACAGAGGAACACACACACAGAGGAACACACACACAGAGGAACACACACAGAGGAACACACACACAGGGGAACACACACACAGAGGAACACACACACAGAGTAACACACACAGGGGAACACACACAGGGGAACACACACACAGAGGAACACACACACAGAGAAACACACACAGAGGAACACACACACAGAGGAACACACACAGAGGAACACACACACAGGGGAACACACACACAGAGGAACACACACACAGAGTAACACACACAGGGGAACACACACAGGGGAACACACACACAGAGGAACACACACACAGGGGAACACACACACAGAGGAACACACACACAGGGGAACACACACACAGAGGAACACACACACAGAGTAACACACACAGGGGAACACACACAGGGGAACACACACACAGAGGAACACACACACAGAGGAACACACACACAGAGGAACACACACACAGAGGAACACACACACAGAGGAACACACACACAGAGGAACACACACAGAGGAACACACACACAGGGGAACACACACACAGGGGAACACACACACAGAGGAACACACACAGGGGAACACACACACAGGGGAACACACACACAGAGGAACACACACACAGGGGAACACACACACAGGGGAACACACACACAGAGGAACACACACAGAGGAACACACACAGGGGAACACACAAACAGAGGAACACACACAGAGGAACACACACAGAGGAACACACACACAGAGGAACACACACACAGAGGGACACACACACAGAGGAACACACACACAGGGGAACACACACACAGAGGAACACACACAGGGGAACACACACACAGGGGAACACACACAGGGGAACACACACACAGAGGAACACACACAGAGGAACACACACACAGGGGAACACACACACAGAGGAACACACACACAGAGGAACACACACACAGAGGAACACACACAGAGGAACACACACACAGAGGAACACACACACAGAGGAACACACACAGAGGAACACACACACAGAGGAACACACACACAGAGGAACACACACACAGAGGAACACACACAGAGGAACACACACACAGGGGAACACACACACAGGGGAACACACACACAGAGGAACACACACAGGGGAACACACACACAGGGGAACACACACAGGGGAACACACACACAGAGGAACACACACAGAGGAACACACACACAGGGAACACACACACAGAGGAACACACACACAGGGGAACACACACACAGAGGAACACACACACAGAGTAACACACACAGGGGAACACACACAGGGGAACACACACACAGAGGAACACACACACAGGGGAACACACACACAGAGGAACACACACACAGAGGAACACACACACAGAGGAACACACACACAGACGAACACACACACAGAGGAACACACAGACAGAGGAACCACAGGGGAACACACACACAGAGGAACCACAGGGGAACACACACACAATGGAACACACACACAGAGGAACCACAGGGGAACCACAGGGGAACACACACACAGAGGAACCACAGGGGAACACACACACAGAGGAACACACACACAGAGGAACCACAGGGGAACCACAGGGGAACACACACACAGAGGAACACACACACAGAGGAACACACACAGGGAGGTAGAGACACTCATAGGAACACACACACAATCAAACACAGGAGCTTACACAAGGTTTTGCGTGAGGACGCAGGCACACATGAACACACACTTTTGTTGCTCACATGGCTGTGAGGACATACACTTCTGCGCGCACACACACACACACACACACACACACACACACACACACACACACACACACACACACACACACACACACACACACACACACACACACACACACACACACACACACACACACACACACACACACACACACACACACACACACACACACACACTGACCTGCCCAGCTGGGGGTATCCATGTACAGCTGACAGCTGACAGTGAGGGGACTGATGTGGTGCCCTGAAGGAGAAACAAACATTACAACAAACATTAGTACAAACATTACAACAACACTAGTACAAACATTACAACAAACATTAGTACAAACATTACAACAACATTAGAACAAACATTACAACAAACATTAGTACAAACATTACAACAACACTAGTACAAACATTACAACAAACATTAGTACAAACATTACAACAGCATTAGAACAAACATTACATCAAACATTACGAGCGAGCGACTGGAACTATGTCCACTGTGAGATAAAACCTCTCTAATAGCTAACTACAGCCTCTAGTAGATCATTAGAGTCTGAAATATGACTGGAACTCTGTCCACTGTGAGATAAAACCTCTCCAATAGTTAACTACAGCCTCTAGTAGATCATTAGAGTCTGAAATATGACTGGAACTCTGTCCACTGTGAGATAAAACCTCTCCAATAGTTAACTACAGCCTCTAGTAGATCATTAGAGTCTGAAATATGACTGGCACTATGCCCACTGTGAGATAAAACCTCTCCAATAGTTAACTACAGCCTCTAGTAGATCATTAGAGTCTGAAATATGACTGGAACTCTGTCCACTGTGAGATAAAACCTCTCCAATAGTTAACTACAGCCTCTAGTAGATCATTAGAGTCTGAAATATGACTGGCACTATGCCCACTGTGAGATAAAACCTATCCAATAGTTAACTACAGCCTCTAGTAGATCATTCGAGTCTGACATATGACTGGAACTATGTCCACTGTGAGATAAAACCTCTCAACTACACACAGCTGTATCCTCAAGCCAGAGTGAGGGAACTACAGGCACACAACCCCAGGCGTCCAGACCCCATACACTGTTTGAAATCAAGTTATCTACCTAGAACCTTCTATGAAGGGTTCTACCAAGAACCATTTCATTATCTAAAGGTTCTTCCTATAACTGTTTGTCAGGTGTAAAGTAATTAATTAAAAATACTTTGTAGTGCTACTTAAGTAGTTATTCATGGTATCTGTACTTTACTTTACTATTTCTAGTATTTATATTTATTTTACTTTGCTTGACTAAATTCCTAAAGAAAATAATGTACTTTGTACTCCATACATTTTCCCTGACATCCAAAAGTACTCGTTACATTTTGAATGCTTAGCAAGACAGAAAAATGGTCTAATTCACACACTTCAAGAGAACATCCCTGCTCATCCCTGGCAGACTAAACACACATTCTTTGTTAGTAAATGATGTCCGAGTGTTGAAGTGTGCCACTGGCTATTCACCACATTGTTAGGCAATAACTCGTCCCTCAAAGAAAGGTCTTATGATATATGTAATTATTGTCATAAATAATTACATTTTAAGGAAAATCTGGTCTGGTTTGCTTAATTTAATATATTTTTAGCAATTGCAACTTTTTTTTACTTTCACTCAAGTAGTATTTTACTGGGTGACTTTCACTTTTACTTGAGTCATTTTCGATGACGTTATCTTTACTTAAGTATGACAACTGGGTACTTTTTCCACCACTGCCGTTTATGAAGGGTTCTACCAAGAACCCTGTTCTTCCAAGAACCCTCTATGAACATAGAGATCCCACCAGCCCTATTAGTGTTTAAAATGTAACTATTTATGGCAATAATTACATATATCATAAGGCCTTTCTTTGAGGGCCGAATTATACCCTAACAATGTGGTGTTAGGAATCTCCTGGTTTAAAGTCCACATCAGGCCTACACATCATATTATGCCTGCTTGCAAAGTGATGTGTAATTCCTATTTGAATCCAGACAGAGTTAGGATATCCAAACATTAAAGGAAAACTCTACCCCAACACAATGTTTTGGTATTTGTTTCATTAGTCTATTGTTTGCATAGTCCCAAAACGCTTTGCTTGTCAGCAATCAAGTTTTCAAGATATGTTTCTTTTGAAATAAAGAACCATCCCTGTATGATTTCTGTATTTGGAACGGGGAAGGGTAGCAGGTACAAGGTGCACCGGTTTCTGGTAAGAACTAAAACGCTGCTGGGTTTTTCACGCGTGTTGATCAAAGTGGTTCTTGGTAGAACCCTAATCACTCCGCAAAGAACCCTTTTGGAACCCATTTGGAACCGCTTTTTGTAAGAGTGTTGAGAAGAGAGGGATGAGGAGGCAGAAGAATAGAAGGAGGGAAAAGGGAGGATAAATGACAATCTAGTAAGTTTACTTTTGGAAGTGCTTTGCCATACACAAACCTCCCGTGTGTTATACCATATTAGCCGCAGTGGACCCTAGGGAAACGCTGTCTGAGTGACTAAACATTTCCCCGTCTGGCGCTGCATTAACATAATGAGTGTAATGGCAGCAAGTTGGGCCTATTCAGATAAAACATGCATAGAAGAGTGTTGGCTAGGGTCGTTTCTACTGACAAGGAGAGGAGCGGAGTATCGCTGGATCTTTTAAATGGTTTAAATTAATCTGATGTATAGATACTGTATAATCGCTTCGGGAGAGAGTGAGAGGAACCTATCAGTGTTCAGAACCATAGTGCCTGAACCCTTTTTCTCCAACTGGATCGTGGACTTCCTGACGGGCCACCCCAGGTGGTAAGGGTAGGCAACAACACATCCGTCACGCTGACCCTAGATACGGGAACCCCCCAGGGGTGCGTGCTTACTCCCCGGCTGTACTCCCTGTTCACCTAACTGCTTGGCAATCAACCACAAGGCGCAGAGGGTAGTGTGTATGTACATCACTGGGGCCAAGCTCCCTGCCATCCAGTACCTCTATACCAGGCGGTGTCAGAGGAATGCCCAGCCAGCCAACTCAGAGACTGTTGTCTCTGCTACCATATGCTGCAGATACTTTTTTATTATCTATTCTATTCTGTTGCCGAGTAACTTTATCGAAATAAGTGACAAATAACATTTGATATGGGGGGGGGGGACTTGGAGAGATGCTATAGTACAGCATTTCCCAAACTCTGTCCTCGTGGCCCCAAGCGGTGCACACATTCATTGTTTTACCCTAGCACCAAACATCTGATTCAAATAATAAACTAATCAAGTCAAGCTCATCATCAATCATCAAAAAACTACAACATGCACCCCTTGGGGTAGAGAGCACCAAGTTTGGGAAACGCTGCTGTAGTAGGTGTGTTGTGTGTAGTAGGTGTGTTGTGTATAGTAGGTGTGTTGTGTATAGTAGGTGTGTTGTGTATAGTGAATAGTAGGTGTGTTGTGTATAGTAGGTGTGTTGTGTATAGTGAATAGTAGGTGTGTTGTGTATAGTAGGTGTGTTGTGTGTAGTAGGTGTGTTGTGTATAGTAGGTGTGTTGTGTGTAGTGAATAGTAGGTGTGTTGTGTATAGTAGGTGTGTTGTGTATAGTAGGTGTGTTGTGTATAGTAGGTGTGTTGTGTATAGTAGGTGTGTTGTGTATAGTAGGTGTGTTGTGTATAGTAGGTGTGTTGTGTGTAGTGAATAGTAGGTGTGTTGTGTATAGTAGGTGTGTTGTGTATAGTAGGTGTGTTGTGTATAGTAGGTGTGTTGTGTATAGTAGGTGTGTTGTGTATAGTAGGTGTGTTGTGTGTAGTGAATAGTAGGTGTGTTGTGTATAGTAGGTGTGTTGTGTATAGTAGGTGTGTTGTGTATAGTAGGTGTGTTGTGTATAGTAGGTGTGTTGTGTATAGTGAATAGTAGGTGTGTTGTGTATAGTAGGTGTGTTGTGTATAGTGAATAGTAGGTGTGTTGTGTATAGTAGGTGTGTTGTGTGTAGTGCATAGTAGGTGTGTTGTGTATGTGTGTAGCAGGTGTGTATAGTAGGTGTATTTTCTATACTACAATATCTAAAGTTGGCATTGACCCAATATGTGGCTGCTTTGCATTGACCCAATATGTGGCTGCTTTGCATTGACCCAATATGTGGCTGCTTTGCATTGACCCAATATGTGGCTGCTTTGCATTGACCCAATATGTGGCTGCTTTGCATTGACCCAATATGTGGCTTCTTTGCATTGACCCAATATGTGGCTGCTTTGCATTGACCCAATATGTGGCTGCTTTGCATTGACCCAATATGTGGCTGCTTTGCATTATTATTATTATATTATTATGACCCAATATGTGGCTGCTTTGCATTGAACCAATATGTGGCTGCTTTGCATTGACCCAATATGTGGCTGCTTTGCATTGACTCGATATGTGGCTGCTTTGCATTGACCCAATATGTGGCTGCTTTGCATTGACCCAATATGTGGCTGCTTTGCATTGACTCGATATGTGGCTGCTTTGCATTGACCCAATATGTGGCTGCTTTGCATTGACCCGATATGTGGCTGCTTTGCATTGACCCAATATGTGGCTGCTTTGCATTGACCCAATATGTGGCTGCTTTGCATTGACCCGCTATGTGGCTGCTTTGCATTGACCCAATATGTGGCTGCTTTGCATTGACCCAATATGTGGCTGCTTTGCATTGACCCAATATGTGGCTGCTTTGCATTGACCCAATATGTGGCTGCTTTGCATTGACCCGATATGTGGCTGCTTTGCATTGACCCAATATGTGGCTGCTTTGCATTGACTCGATATGTGGCTGCTTTGCATTGACCCAATATGTGGCTGCTTTGCATTGACCCGATATGTGGCTGCTTTGCATTGACCCAATATGTGGCTGCTTTGCATTGACCCAATATGTGGCTGCTTTGCATTGACCCGCTATGTGGCTGCTTTGCATTGACCCAATATGTGGCTGCTTTGCATTGACCCAATATGTGGCTGCTTTGCATTGACCCAATATGTGGCTGCTTTGCATTGACCCAATATGTGGCTGCTTTGCATTGACCCAATATGTGGCTGCTTTGCATTGACCCAATATGTGGCTGCTTTGCATTGACCCGATATGTGGCTGCTTTGCATTGACCCAATATGTGGCTGCTTTGCATTGACCCGATATGTGGCTGCTTTGCATTGACCCAATATGTGGCTGCTTTGCATTGACCCAATATGTGGCTGCTTTGCATTGACCCAATATGTGGCTGCTTTGCATTGACCCAATATGTGGCTGCTTTGCATTGACCCAATATGTGGCTGCTTTGCATTGACCCAATATGTGGCTGCTTTGCATTGACCCAATATGTGGCTGCTTTGCATTGACCCAATATGTGGCTGCTTTGCATTGACCCAATATGTGGCTGCTTTGCATTGACCCAATATGTGGCTGCTTTGCATTGACCCAATATGTGGCTGCTTTGCATTGACCCAATATGTGGCTGCTTTGCATTGACCCAATATGTGGCTGCTTTGCATTGACCCGATATGTGGCTGCTTTGCATTGACCCGATATGTGGCTGCTTTGCATTGACCCAATATGTGGCTGCTTTGCATTGACCCAATATGTGGCTGCTTTGCATTGACCCAATATGTGGCTGCTTTGCATTGAACTGATCCATTTCTGTTTACCCAGAGGAACATATTGTTAGTGAAGAGCACATTGACAAATCTTCACCAAGTCAGCACCAGGACGCGAACCAGCAACCCTTTGGTTACTGGCCCAATGCTCTTAGCCACGAGGCTACCTGCCACCCCTGATACTTCTAAGATGGCATTGAGCCAGACTGTTGACGGCAGAGACTTAACTGATGTTCATACCTCAGGACCCCTGTCTCTCACTACCTGACTACCAACTCACCCCTGCCCTCACCCCAGCACTCAGCCATCACCCTAGCCATCACCCTAGCCATCACCCCAGCACTCAGCCATCACCCTAGCCATCACCCTAGCCATCACCCCAGCACTCAGCCTTCACCCCAGCACTCAGCCTTCACCCCAGCCCTCAGCCTTCACCCCAGCCCTCAGCCTTCACCCCAGCCCTCAGCTATCACCCAAGCCCTCAGCCTTCACCCCAGCCATCACGCCTTACCCCAGCCCTCACCCCAACCATCACCTCAGCCCTTACCCCACCCCTCACCCCAGCCATCACCCCTGCCCTCACCCCAGCCATCACCCCAGCCATCACCCCTGCCCTCACCCCATCCATGACCCCTCAACCCCAGCCTTCACCCATGCACTCACCCCAGCCCTCACCCCTGCCCTCACCCCATCCATCACCCCTTACTCCAGCCCATCGCTATTAACATGGACAATATAATATAATAAAAATTAAAATAAAAAAATGGAATTGAACAGAATTTGCCATAATTTAGTTCTAGCATATTCTGTTTTAGTAATAAAACAGATGTTTGCATTTGCGGTCGAAATTCTCCATATTTCACATTCATATCACCAGCAGTTTCTAATCATACATCATCATAATATATATTTTTTTTACATACAAAATTTGATATACTGTATATATCACTCCTTCTCCTTCTCATCACTTGCACTGACACACACACACACACACACACACACACACACACACACACACACTGAATTGGTCCACTCACACAGACAGCATCGTGAAGAAGGCGCAGCAGCGCCTCTTCAACCTCAGAAGGCTGAAGAAATTAGGCTTGTCACCAAAAGCACTCACAAACTTCTACAGATGCACAATCGAGAGCATCCTGGTGGGCTGTATCACCGCCTGGTACGGCAACTGCTCCACCCACAACCGTAAGGCTCTCCAGAGGGTAGTGAGGTCTGCACAACGCATCACCGGGGGCAAACTACCTGCCCTCCAGGACACCTACACCACCCGATGTTACAGGAAGGCCATAAAGATCATCAAGGACATCAACCACCCGAGCCACTGCCTGTTCACCCCGCTATCATCCAGAAGGCGAGGTCAGTACAGGTGCATCAAAGCTGGGACCGAGAGACTGAAAAACAGCTTCTATCTCAAGGCCATCAGACTGTTAAACAGCCACCACTAACATTGAGTGGCTGCTGCCAACACACTGACACTGACTCAACTCCACCCACTTTAATAATGGGAATTGATGGGAAATTATGTAAATATATCACTAGCCACTTTAAACAATGCTACCTTATATAATGGTACTTACCCTACATTATTAATCTCATATGCATACGTATATATTGTACTCTATATCATCGACTGCATCCTTATGTAAATACATGTATCACTAGCCACTTTAACTATGCCACTTTGTTTACATACTCATCTCATATGTATATACTGTACTCGAAACCATCTACTGTATCTTGCCTATGCTGCTCTGTGCTATCACTCATTCATATATCCTTATGTACATATTCTTTATCCCCTTACACTGTGTATAAGACAGTAGTTTTGGAATTCTTAGTTAGATTACTTGTTGGTTATTACTGCATTGTCGGAACTAGAAGCACAAGCATTTCGCTACACTCGCATTAAACATCTGCTAACCATGTGTATGTGACAAATACAATTTGATTTGATTTGATTTGACACGCAAATGCACACACACACGCAAAGACACACACACACACGCACACACACACAAATGCACACACACACACACGCACACACACACACACACACACACACACACACACACACACACACACACACACACACACACACACACACACACACACACACACACACACACACACACACACACACACACACACACACACACACACACACACACATGCTCACAGGCACGCACACACACACATTCACAGACACACACACACAGACACACAGACACACACACACACACAAATGCACACCGACACACACACACACACACAGGCGCACACACACATACATACGCACACACACATTCACTCACCCATCTAATAGACAGATAATGGAGGCTTGATGAATGGTTGTGTGGAGGTTGAAGGAGGGTTGATGAATGGTTGTGTGGAGGTGGAAGGAAGGTAAATGAATGGTCGTGTGAAGGTTGAAGGAAGGTTAATGGAGGGTTAATGAATGACTCGTTATATCAACAGTCACCCAACATGTTTCTGTCGATGGCATCAATGATGAAGTTATGGAATATGGAAGTTGAAGCTCCACGGACAAATGGCTACAACATAACTACCTTAAAAGTGTGTGTGTGCATGTGTGTATGTGTTTGTGTGTATGTGTGTGTGTGTGTGTGTGTGTCTGTTTATCTAATCCCCTGACCCCTAACCTATTGGCTCGGCGGGTGACTGGGACTGATTCCATTAAAGTCCCAGTAATTCAACACACGTTTAATCATGTCAAGTTTAATAACTCCAATTAAATTACAACAGCCTCTCGTGTACCATCATACCATCACAGCACCGAGAGATAATAGGGAGAGGGAGGGAGAGAGCGATGGAGAGGAGAGGGAGAGAGAGAAAGAGAGAGAGCGAGAGGAGAGGGCGAGAGAGTGAGAGAGAGACGGAGGGAGAGAGAGATGGAGAGGGAGATAGAGGGAGAGAGACGGAGGTAGAGAGAGAGATGGAGAGGAGAGGGAGAGAGACGGAGGTAGAGAGAGATGGAGGAGAGGGAGAGAGAGAGAGGAGAGGGAGAGAGAGATGGAGAGCAGAGGGAGAGAGAGAGAGATGGAGAGGAGAGGGAGAGAGAGATGGAGAGGAGAGGGAGAGCAGAGGGAGAGAGAGAGAGATGGAGGAGAGGGAGAGAGAGAGATGGAGAGGAGAGGGAGAGAGAGAGAGAGAGAGAGATGGAGAGGAGAGGGAGAGAGAGAGATGGAGAGGAGAGGGATAGAGAGAGAGATGGAGAGCAGAGGGAGAGAGGGAGGGGGGAAGAGCGGGAAAGAAGAGTAGGTAGAGGGATGGAGAGAAAAGAGAGAGCTTAGAGATGAGAAGAGTGAATGCACAAAGGGGAAGACGGGGGTGAGAGAGCCTCCTGCCGCGACCAGATGTAGAAGTAATTGATTCTCTACTGGTAATGTGTAATGGATGAACACATGTAACATACGGTGCCTTCTGAAAGTATTCCCCTTGACTTTTTCCACATGTTTTTACATTGATGAAATATTAAAATAAAATTGATGAAATAGTTTTTTCTCATCATAACCATTAATGGCAAAGCAAAAACAGGTTTTAGAAATTTTTGCTAATGTATAATAAAAAAAATGAAATATCACATTTACATGAGTATTCAGACTCTTTACTCAGTACTTTGTTGAAGCACCTTTGACAGTGATTACAGCATCGGGTCTTCTTTGGTATGACATTGCAAGCTTGGCACACCTGTATTTGAGGAATTTCTCCCATTCTTCTCTGCTTCTCTTCTCCTCTCAAGCTCTGTCAGCTTGGATGGGGAGCGTTGCTGCACGGCTATTTTCAAATCATAATCAAATCTAATTTTATTAGTCACATGCGCCGAATACAACAGTGAAATGCTTACTTACAAGTCATTAATTAACCAACAATGCAGTTAAACAAATACAAATACAATTCAACAAGTAGTTAAAGAGCAGCAGTATAATAACAATAGCGAGACTGCGGGGGCACCGGTTAGTCAATGTAATTCAGGTTATATGTACATGTAGGTGGAGTTATTCAAGTGACTATGCATAGATAATAACAGAGAGTAGCAGTGGTGTGAAATGGGGGCAATCCAAATAGTCTGGTTAGACATTTGATTAGATATTCAGGAGTCTTATAGTTTGGGGGTAGAATCTGTTTAGAAGCCTTTTGGACCTAGACCTGGCGGTCCGGAAACGCTTGCCGTGCTGTAGCAGAGAGAACAGTCTATGACTGCGGTGTCTGGAGTCAATGACAATTTTTAGGACTTTCCTCTGACACTCTCTGGTACAGAGGTCCTGAATGGCAGGAAGCTTGGCCCCAGTGATGTACTGGGCGGTAGGCACTACCCTCTGTAGTGCCTTGCGGTCGGAGGCCGAGCAGTTGCCATATCAGGCAGTGATGCAACCAGTCAGGATGCTCTCGGTGTTGCAGCTGTAGAACCTTTTGTGGATCTGAGGACCCATGCCAAATATTTACCGTCTCCTGAGGCAGAATAGGTTTTGTCGTGCCCTCTTCACAACTGCCTTGGTGTGCTTAGACCATGTTAGTTTATTGGTGATGTGGAAACCAAGGAACTTGAAGCTCTCAATCTGCTCCACCACAGCCCGATCCTCCTTTTCCTGTAGTCCACAATGACTTCCTTTGAATTGATCACATTGAGAGATCACGTTGTTGTCCTGGCACCACACGGCCGGGTCGGTAATCAAGTCTACCACTGTTGTGTCATCTGCAAACTTAATTATGGTGTTGGAGTCATGCCTGGCCGTGCAGTCATTAGTGAACAGGGAGTACAGGAGGGGACTGAGCACGCATCACTGAGGGGCCCCCGTGTTGAGGATCAGCCTGGCAGATGAGTTGTTATCTACCCTTACCAGCTGGGGGCGTCCCGTCATTAAGTCCAGGATCCAGTTGCAGAGGGAGGTGTTTAGTCCCAGGGTCCTTAGCTTATTGATGAGCTTTGTGAGTACTATGGTGTTGAACGCTGAGCTGTAGTCAATGAATAGCATTCAGGTCTCTCCAGAAATGTTCGATTGGGTTCAAGTCCGGGCTCTGGCTGGGCCACTCATGGGCATTCAGAGTCTTCTCCCGAAGCCACTCCTGCGTTGTCTTGGCTGTGTGCTTAGGGTTGTTGTCCTGTTGGAAGGTGAACCTTAGCCCAGGTCTGAGGTACTGATCACTCTAGAGCAGGTTTTCATCAAGGATCTCTCTGTACTCTGCTCCATTCATCTATGCCTTGACTGGTCTCCCAGTCCCTCTCGCTAAAAAACATCCCCACAGCATGATGCTGCCACCACCATGCTTCACAGCAGGGATGGTGCCAAGTTTCCTCCAGACGTAATGCTTGGCATTCAGGTCAAAGAGATTCTTGTTGGTCATGGTCTGAGAGTCTTTGGTTGCTTTTTGCCCAACTCCAAGCTGACTGTCATGTGACTTCTACTGAGGAGTGGCTTCCATCTGGCCACTACCATAAAGGACTGATTGGTGGATGCTGCAGAGATGGTTGTCCTTCTGGAAGTTTCTCCCATCTCCACAGAGGAGCTCTAGAGCTCTGTCAGAGTGACCGTCGGGTTCTTGGTCACCTCCCTGACCAAGGTCGTTCTCTCCCGATTGCTAAGTTAGGCTAACTCTAGGAAGAGTCTTGATGGTTTCAAATTTATTCCATTTATGAATGATGGAGGCCACTGTGTTCTTGAGGACCTTCAATGCTGCAGAAATGTTTTGGTACCCTTCCCAAGATCTGTGCCTCGACACAATCCTGTCTCGGAGCTCTATAGACAATGCCTTCGACCTCATGGCTTGGTATTTGCTTTGACATGCATTGTCAACTGAGGGACTTTATATAGATAGGTGTGGGTCTTTCCAAATCTTGTCCAATCAACTGAATTTCACACAGATGGACTCCAATCAAGCTGTAGAAACAGCTCAAGGATGATCAATGGAAACAGGACGCACCTGAGCTGAAGTTCAAGTCTAATAACAAAGGGTCTGAATTCTTATGTAAATAATGTATTTCTGTTTAATTTAATATTTCATTTGAATTTTGTTTACATTTGGAAAAAAAATAATTTTGGGGTATTGCATCTAGATTGCTGAGAAAAAAACAGTATTTAATCCATTTTAGAATGAGGCTGTCAATCAGAATTTCCAGATTCAAATAATACCCAAACTAACACTCTGCACTCTGTCCCTGTTAAAGTATCTTCTCAATTCCTTGTTGTGCTAGGAAAGAAGGGAGAGAGGGATTGAGAGAGGGAGGGAGGGTAGTTGATGAATGATGGCATAGTGTGGATGGGTGTCCATGCCACCTTTACTAAACCACATGGAGTAAATGTTAATGAGAGATCCCAAATGCCAGCGCACAGAGGAGGCAGGACTGCTTAACACAGAACCAATGATAAATAACTAGATGATGCACAAGCTAATGCTGTGCTGGGAGAGGGAGAGGGAGTAGGAGAGGGAGAGAGAGAGAGAGAGGGGGGGAGGCAGGAAGGAAGGAAGGAAGGAAGGAAGGAAGGAAGGAAGGAAGGAAGGAAGGAAGGAAGGAAGGAAGGAAGGAAGGAAGGAAGGAAGGAAGGAAGGAGTGGGGAAAAGTGAGCGAGGGAGAAGGAAGGAAGGAAAGAGAAGAGAGGGAGAGAGGGAATGAAAGAAGTAAGGAAGAAAGGGAGAAAGTAAGGAAGGAAGGAAAGAAAGAAAGAAAGAAGGAAGAAAGGGAAGGAAGGAAGGAAGGAAGGAAGGAAGGAAGGAAGGAAGGAAGGAAGGAAGGGGGTGGAGAAGAGAGAGAGAGAGAGAGAGAGAGAGAGAGAGAGAGAGAGAGAGAGAGAGAGAGAGAGAGAGAGAGAATATTGGCTGAATTATGCAGATAAAAATAGAAGCTCTTCTGTAATAAAAAACAGAGGGAATAATGGAGGAAGATCGCTGATGGGCGGAACGTAAAGATGACAAATGACAAACAGTAAAGTCTCCAAAATAAAACACACGGTTAAAAAAACACTGTCCGCAAACACACACACACACGCACACACACACACACACACACACACACACACACACACACACACACACACACACACACACACACACACACACACACACACACACACACACACACACACACACACACACACACATACACACACAAACACACACACACACACAATGCATGAATAATTGCCAAACAACAGCAAGGTTTATTTCCTATTCATGTTGATTTAAGAAAATATAAGAAGCAGTAAAAAGTAACACGGATGTAAAGCAGTGCTGTAAAAATACATCATCCGCCATGCACGGAGTGTGTGTGTGTGTGTGTGTGTGGTTGTGTGGGTAAATGTGTGTGTGTACATGGGTGTTAGCAGGTGAGAACAGCAACAGCCCATTCTGGGGGAAAGAAGTCGTTATTTCACTGGACAGGAAGTCATTATTTTTCCCAATGTGTCTTTGTTTTGTAGTGATTTGGTAACAAGCGTTGCAGTTTTATGATGGGAGGGATGAGAGCTTCCTATTCACTGACTAAGGTAGCTGGGTAGGTGGTGGAAGAGGAGGAGTAGGAGGAAGAGAATAAGGAGGAGGAGGAGGAAGAGAAAGAGAAAGAGGAGGAGGAGATAGAGGAGGAGGAGGTTGGGCTGGGCTGGGCCAGATGGAGGATACAGTTGAATGACTGACTGAGAAGCGGGCCAGTCATTGTGGAGGGATATTACAGTAGAGATGAACATATAAGGGGGATGCAGGTAGCCTAGAGGTTAATGTGTTGGGCCAGTAATCGGAAGGTTGCTGGATCGAATCCCTGAGCTAACAAGGTGAAAATCTGTCCTTCTGCCCCCGAACAAGGCAGTTAACCCACTGTTCCCTGGTAGGCCGTCATTGTAAATACGAATTTGTTCTTAACTGACTTGGCTAGGTAAATTTTAAAAAATGTATGAAAAAAAAAAGTACTACATTCCTGTAGTGATCTAGTTTGGTATGGGAATTAAGTCCTACTCTAGTAGGCCGGGAACTCAACTCTGCATGTATCAAACTTATTAGAAACTGTAACTTATTGAAAATATAATGCATACACAGGCACACACACACACACACACACACACACACACACACACACACACACACACACACACACACACACACACACACACACACACACACACACACACACACACACCACTCATTGCTGACTCCTCTACCTGTTAAACCCCTGTGTGTTTGAGCAGATGGTAATTGAACTTGTGAGGCTCCAACCACAGTGAGGGTTAGTGTGATGATCTCATTCTTAAGTGACATTTGAATGGAGGAGGTGGGAGGGGAAGCTCAGGGGTGATTGTGTGATGGGTACATTGGGGTACATCTATCCTGTTAGGTGTGGAAACAGAGAAGCCTTACCACCACTGTGACTCAAATGGGATTCTGTTAGTCATATAACGCATTCCTTTTATCAAAAGAAATGCACCAAATAGGGCAGGGAGGCAACCTAGCGGTTAAGAGGGTTGGGCCAGTAACTGAATCCCTGAGCTGGCAAGATGGAAGAAATCTGCCGTTCTGCCCTTGAGCAAGACAGTCAACCCCCGATCAACAACTGCGACACCTGATGCTGATGACGAGGATTACGGCAGCCACACCTCTCTCATCAGGTGGGTTGGATTAAATGTGGAAGACACGTTTTGGTTCAATGCATTCACTTGTGCAACTGACTAGGTTTCTCCCCCTTTTCCCCACTAGGGATCCTGTGTCGTATCCCCACATCTCTACATTACAGATCAGCTGCTGTGAGGTCTGTGATGGTTTACATAGAGTTTATTCATCAAATCAAATCAAATGTTATTTGTCTTATGCGCCGAATACAAAAAGGTGTAGACCTTACAGTGAAACGCTTACTTACAGTACAAGCCCTTAACCAACAATACATTAAGAAGAAAAATGTTTATTAGTCTGATTATAGTAGTAGAATAATCACTAGTATTTGGTGGTATTCAAGACACACAGTCAGTTAGGAAAGCAAAGGCTAGCTTTTGCAAAGAGAAATTTGCATCCTGCAGCACTAATTCCCAGAATTTTGGGGACACTGTAAAGTCCATGGAGAATAAGAGTACCTCCTCCCAGCTGCCTACTGCACTGAGACTAGGAAACACTGTCACCACTGATAAATCCACACATTTCAATAAGCATTTATTTACGGCTGGCCTTGCTTGCTTTCCACCTGGCTCCCCCAACCCCGGCCAACAACTCTACACCCCCCCGCAGCAACTGGCCCAAGAACCTCCCCCCCTCCCGCCCGCTTCTCCTTCACCCAAATCCAGACAGCTGGTGTTCTGAAAGAGCTGCAAAATCTGGATACCTACAGATCAGCTGGGCCAGTCAATCTGGACCCTCTCATTCTAAAATTATCCTTAACAGTCTTTTCAACCCCTCTTTCGTATCGTCTGAGATTCCTAAAGATTGGAAAGCGGCCGCAGTCATCCCCTTTGAGACTCTCTAGACCCAAACTGTTCCAGACCTACGGTATACCCATCCTGCCCTGCCTTTCTAAAGTCTTCGAAAGCCAAGTGAACAAACAGATCACAGACCATTTCGAATTCCACCATACCTTCTCAGCTATGCAATCTGGTTTCCGAGCCGGTCATGGGTGCACCTCAGCCACTCTCAAGGTCCTAAACGATATCATAACCGCCATCGATAAAAGACAGTACTGTGCAGCCGTCTTGATCGTCCTGGCCAAGGCTTTCGACTCTGTCAATCACCACGTTCTTAACGACAGACTCAACAACCTTGGTTTCTCTAATGACTGACTCACAAACTACTTCTCAGATAGATTTGAGTAAATCAAATCGGAGGGCCTGTGGTCCGGACCTCTGGCAGTCTCTATGGGGGTGCAACAGGGTTCAATTCTCGGGCCGGCTCTTTTCTCTGTATATATCAATGATGTCGTTCTTGCTGTGGGTGATTCTTTGATGCACCTCTCCGCAGACGACACCATTCTGTATACATCTGGCTCTTCTTTGGACACTTTGTTAACAAACCTCCAAACGAGCTTCAACGCCATAAAACACTCATTCCGTGGTCTACAACTGCTCTTAAATGCTAGTAAAAAAAACTAAATGCATGCCTTTCAACTGATCGCTGCCTGCACCCGCCCTCCCGACTAGCATCACTACTCTGGGCGGTTCTGACTTAAAAGATGTGGACACCCACAAATACCTAGGTGTCTGGTTAGACTGTAAACTCTCCTTCCAGACTCACATTAAGCATCTCCAATCCAAAGTTAAATAGAAAATTGGCTTCCTATTTCACAACAATTCTCCTTCACTCATGCTGCCAAACACACCCTTGTTTTACTAACTATACTACAGATCCTTGACTTAGGCGAAGTCATTTACAAAATAGCTTCCAACACTCTACTAAGCAAATTGGATGCAGTCTATCACAGTGCCATCAATTTTGCCACCAACGCCCCATATACTACCCACCACTGCAACCTGTATTCTCTCATTGGCTGTTCCTCGCTACATATTCATCGCCAAACCCACTGGCTCCCGGTCATCTATAAGCTTTTGCTGGGTAAAGCTCCCCCTTATCTCAGCTCACTGGTCACCAAAGCAACACCCACCACCCGTAGCACACGCTCCAGGAGGTATATTTCACTGGTCATCCCCAAAGCCAACACCTCCTTTGGTCGCCTTTCCTTCCAGTTCTCTGCTGCCAATGACTGGAACGAATTGCAAAAATCACTGAAGTTGCAGACTTAAATCTCCCTCACTAACTTTAAGCATCAGCAATCAGAGCAGCTTACCGATCACTGCAGCTGTACACAGGCCATCTGTAAATAGCCCATCCAACCAACTACCTACCTCATCCCCATATTTGTTTTTGTTTTCTGCTCTTTTGCACACCATACTTGGTAGCATTGCCTTTAAATTGTTTAACTTGGGTCAAACGTTTTGGGAGGCCTTTCACAAGCTTCCCACAATAAGGCGGGTGAATTTTGGCCCATTCCTCCTGACAGAACTGGTGTACCTGAGTCAGGTTTGTAGGCCTCCGTGCTCGCACACACCTTTTCAGTTCTGCCCACACATTTTCTATAGGATTGAGGGCAGGGTTTTGTGATGGCCACGCCAATACCTTGACTTTGTTGTCCTTCTGCCTTTTTGCCATAACTTTGGAAGTGTGCTTGTGGTCATTGTCCATTTGGAAGACCCATTTGCGACCAAGCTTCAACTTCCTGAATGATGTCTGAGATGCTGCTAAAATATATCCACGTAATTTTCTTTCCTCGTGATGCCATTTATTTTGTGAAGTGTACCAGTCCTTCCTGCAGCAAAGCAAGATGCTGCCACCCCCGTGCTTCACGGTTGGGATGGTGTTGCAAGACTCCCCCTTTTTCCTCCAAACATTATGATGGTCATTATGTCCAAACAGTTCTATTTTTGTTTCATCAGACCAGAGGACATTTCTCCAAAACGTAAAATGTTCCCCATGTACAGTTGCAAACCGTAGTCTGGCTTTTTCATGGCGGTTTTGGAACAGTTGCTTCTTCCTTGCTGAGCAGACTTTCAGGTTATGTCGATATAGGACTCGTTTTACTGTGGATATTGATGCTTTTGTACGTGTTTCCTCCAGCATCTTCACAAGGTCCTTTGCTGTTGTTCTGGGACTGATTTGCACTTTTCGCACCAAAGTACGTTAATATCTAGGAGACAGAACATGTCTCCTTCCTGAGCGGTATGACGGCTGTGTGGTCCCATGGTGTTTATACTTGCATACTATTGTTTGTACAGATGAACGTGGTACCTTCAGGCATTTGGAAATTGCTCCCAAGGATGAACCAGACTCTGAAAAAAATTCTCAGGTCTTGGTTGATTTCTTTTGATTTTCCCATGATGTCAAACAAAGAGTCACTGAGTTTGAAGGAAGGCCTTGAAATACATCCACAGGTACACCTCCAATTGATTCAAATTATGTTAATTAGCCTAACAGACACTTCTAAAGCCATGACATCATTGTCTGGAATTTTCCAAGCTGTTTAAAGGCACAGTCAATTTAGTTGTATGTAAACTTCTGACCCACTGGAATTGTGGTACAGTGAATTATAAGTGAAATAATCCGTCTGTAAACCTATTGTTGGAAAAATTACTTGTGTCATGCATAAAGTAGATGTCCTAACCGACTTTCCAAAACTATAGTTTGTTAACAAGAAATCTGTGAAGTTGTTGAAAAATGAGTTTTAATTACTCCAATCTAAGTGTATGTAAAGGTCCGACTTCAACTGTGACTCAGTTCTCTGTACTATTATATAACTATATAACTCAGTTCTCTGTACTACTATATAACCAACTATATAACTCAGTTCTCTGTACTACTATATAACTAACTATATAACTCAGTTCTCTGTAGAACTATATAACTTAGTTCTCTGTAGTACTATATAACTATATAACTCAGTTCTCTGTAATACTATATAACTATATAACTCAGTTCTCTGTACTACTATATAACTATATAACTCAGTTCTCTGTACTACTATATAACCAACTATATAACTCAGTTCTCTGTACTACTATATAACTAACTATATAACTCAGTTCTCTGTAGAACTATATAACTCAGTTCTCTGTACTACTATATAACTATATAACTCAGTTCTCTGTAGTACTATATAACTATATAACTTAGTTCTCTGTAGTACTATATAACTATATAACTCAGTTCTCTGTAATACTATATAACTATATAACTCAGTTCTCTGTACTACTATATAACTATATAACTCAGTTCTCTGTAGTACTATATAACTATATAACTCAGTTCTCTGTACTACTATATAACTATATAACTCAGTTCTCTGTAGTACTATATAACTATATACCTTAGTTCTCTGTAGTACAATATAACTATATAACTTAGTTCTCTGTAGTACAATATAACTATATAACTCAGTTCTCTGTAGTACAATATAACTATATAACTCAGTTCTCTGTAGTACTATATAACTATATATCTCAGTTCTCTGTACTACTATATAACTCAGTTCTCTGTACTACTATATAACTATATAACTCAGTTCTCTGTAGTACTATATAACTATATACCTTAGTTCTCTGTAGTACAATATAACTATATA